>NC_056744.1:577460827-577760827 GCF_019279795.1 Protopterus annectens | reverse complement strand
GATAATAGATGTATGAGTATGATATTTGATCTATTCTTAGAACAACTTTGTTGGTTTTACTACAGTGAATTCAATGTAGTATTACACTGAAATGATATAGAGAGGAATATATAATATATTATATTGGGTTAATTTTGCTTAATTAATCAATTAATTAATTAGCTAAATGTTTTAATTGGATTAGTTGGGGTATATATATTAGTTGAATTTTAGAAGTTTGATAAAATCTGAAGAAGCGTGCCTAGGCAGCATGTGAAAGCGCTTATTTTATGTACTTGGAATAAACTTTGTTTATGTTCTATTTCATGGTGGTCTTTTCCTGCATCTTTCTCATATATATATATATATATATATATATATATATATATATATATATATATAAATGCAAACTACTCAAATTTTACAGAGAGGTCATTGGCAGAGACATTGACTGGGTGCACTTTTGAGAGGATTATTCATAAGGTAATTGGGGTTTGATGATGATGATACATCTCTGATTTTGGAAGATAACATTAATGGGCTGATTAGAGAAACCCAATAAGGTTTTAACTTTAAAAAGTAAAAAAAGTGATTTATTTTGGTACATTAACTTGTGTTATTCACTAGGTCCTTTCTCCTTAGACCTTAATTCACAAATCCTTTCTCTTGACACATCCTACCCTCTCACTTATAAACTTTTCAACAAAACCTGCACATACAACATCAGCTGTATCTCCCAATCTCAACCCACCTTAACAACTCCAAAACCTAGAAATCATTGCACTGACCATGCCTTATTTATCCTAGTACCTAAACTACAGGACTTCATTCCTCTCTCAATCAGAGACATCCAAAAGTACTTGGACCTCAGACAACAGCTAATGGAATAGCTCTTCACCTAAACAAAGTGTAGTTGCAATCATGCAGGTTACATTACCTGAACCCTGCACTCTTCCTTACCCTTTATCTCTATTTCACCCCTCCTTATCTCATCTTGTCATCCCCTCACTTACTGTTGTTTATTCATCCTATGTCCCTCTTTTCTTTGCATCCCTGACACTACCTCTCCTTTCTACTCCTCTTCCTTCTGCATGCCTCTTTCACCATTTATCTGTCTTCTTCTCATGGTATCCTTACCTGCAACTATTCACATCCACCTCTTCCAGTGGCTTCATACCTCTCTGTATAATGATATGCTGCTATCCCTGTTGCAGAGGCCATCTCGGTCATTATGGCTGCATCTTATCCAAAAAGCTATGCTAAGCACAATTACATTTTCCATCCATGTTTTGACATTGCAAACTGCTTCTTGAACTAAATGCTGTAGCAAATTCTTGCTTCTTTAAGTATGTACACTTATTTTAGTGTATTGTTATATCTGTCAATATGTTTTGCTCATTTCTTATGCGATCTTATTCACCCATGCTCTGCCTACAAAATGATGTGCTGAGATCAGTGCACTATCCTAGTAAACATATATAAATAAATAAATAAGCAAATAAACAAATAAATCAATAAATAACCACTTTTACTGGATGGTCACTGTGCAGCTACCATACCGCTTTCTGTGAGAAATGTTTGAGTGTATTTGCACACTGTTTTCTATGTCTAATGTGTGTGCATATTTTTGAAGATAAATCACTCTTCACTGTATAATCAAAAATAGTGTAATATCATGTTTCAGATTAGATGACCTGCTTTTTATGTAGCCCTGCTGATGATCTTTATTTTTTCTTTATAAAACTATTTTTTATCCTGTCATACAATGTTAAATATAATTGTTAGCATGAGGCAGAGTAGTGACTTGATTGAGTATCTTAAACTCTTTCCACTTAAGAGATAAACTGTCAGGTCATTTTATTGTATGAAATAAGAGAACATCTTGTCCCTTACAGAGAGCTTTATTTCTCAGACAATAGGAAATAAACATCTCACTTTCCCTTCAACAGGAAGCAATTTCAAATATATTGTTTGCAACAATGGCAAAAGTCAGCTTTAGATGCCTAATACTTTAACATTAAATGTGTCATCTGTGACATGAAATGCATACAGATCATAACACAGCAGGTATACAGACACAATGGAAGAAGTCAGTGTTAAGTGCCTAATATCTTAGCATTAAATGTGTCATTCATCTTTGTGGCAGAACATGTGCAGATCATACCACTGCAGTTATACAGACACAGTGGAAGAAACCAGTGTTAAAGGGCCTAATATCTTAACATTAAATGTCATCTTTGTGGCAAAACATGTACAGTTCACACCACTGCAGTTATACAGACACAGTGGAAGAAGCCAGTGTTAAAGTGCCTAATATCTTAAGATTAAATGTGTCATATTTGTGGCAGAACACATACAGATCATACCAGATCAAGAATGTTTACACAGTGGCTGAAGTACAGAAACTGGCATGCAGCAGAATTTGAAAGCACTCAAGCCACAGTGCACTTGTCAAATGGCTGTGGATGTGGATCACTTTAGTTTCCAACAGAATCCAAATGTAGGCAGCAAACACCTTTATAGGTGGCAACCAGCTTTGTGTGAAATAATAGATTCAGTTCAGACAATAAATATATTCAGCCTGTGTAATAACTATGTGATAAAATGACTGATGATGCAGGAAAAGTTGTATCATGGTGCTTACATGAAAGGAAGCTCGCAGCATACAGCTTACCTGAAGGTAAACAGCACCTGAAAGCTTGTAGCACAGTGCTTATATGAAGGAGAGCTTACCTCATAATGCTTATATGGAGGGAAACTTGCAACACAGAGCTTACATGAAGATAAATTTAGAACACAGTGCTTATATGAAGGGAAACTTACCTCATGGCTCTTATAACGCTTTGAGTAATCTTGGACAGGGTATATGCAGAAGAAAGGCTGCAGTCTGACACACATGCAGAGTAAGAGAATATTTCACAAAATTCTTTATGAATACATAACATGCAGCTTGGAGAACACTATAACTAGAATCGGAATAGTGGTCAAGATTCAAAGGTTAAGGTGACATTAATTTGAAATCACAAAGACAGGCAGAATCTAAAATTGTATACTACACATTTTCACTGCACCTCTGGAAAATATAAGAATGTGGAGTCTACAGAGGATCCCATCACTGACCAGAGGAGTAATGTACCAAAGTAAAGGGGGACAAATAGTACAAACATGTCTAAATAATTTAATTCATAAATAATACATATTAAGCCAAACAGCATTTGACTTTCCTTATACCTCAAGAGTATAATCCAAAACAGTTCTGCAAGCAAATACCAGAAGTAGTAAGCAGTCCTCTGAGAGATATTGATTTTTATCAAAGTATAAAGTCTCAGTGGGCTGTCAGAGAGCACCATTCTGCTGAGTGAGCAGCAGAGGAAAAGTAGCCCTATATATCATCTGTACACAGTAGAAGAAAGGAGGTCGGTTTTCCTATCGATCTGTATTTGGGCTCCTGCAGCTAGAGCGTGAAATCAGTGCATCAGTGGTGCCCTTTGAAAGCAGAAGATGATGATTTTTAGGAGGCTTTATTGGAGGTCAGCAAATCAATTGTGATTAGCAAAAGGGGGCAAAGATCTACATTAGAATGCATCTTCAGCTTTTGTGAGAGCAAAACAGAAATATTTGTCAAGAGTCATCATTTCTGCTTAATTAGACCTGTACAAAGGCAGATTCCCTGTGTTGTATGGGTCAGTGTAGCTAGATTAAAGAAAGAAATTGATTAATCCTCATGTCTCTGGCCAAGCACAATAACATAAAATCACAACAGATGCTGCACACAATAAAAACTTGCCAGGAACATTTTTTTTCATTATGATATTGTTTGTATTTTGACAGCCTAATGTGCGGATGTTCTGAAATGGGAAGCTATTTGACATAGCAGCCTCAAAAATCACTAAACTAAACACCATCAAACAATTTACTGCTTTATGCTGAGAAAAGCTTCAGATGCTCTTGAACTTCCAAAAGCATGTTAGCCTTAGAAATGACCATGGTACTTTCTACTAACATGGTTTTAAGCTCCCTTTGAATTTGCTCAAAATCCTGAATATATATAAAACAGGTTTATCTTAAACTTGGATAAGAGCGAACTCAGATAATGCACTATTTCCACACATCAAGTCAGGTAGCTGGCTATAACTGCATTATTTGACCTCTTCATATACAAGGTCACTTAGAAAGCTGAACACTTGTCATTGGTGGCAGGGGTCAGTAAAAGGATGAAAAATCATGCAGTGTGGGATGGTATCAAGATTCTTCTAAACCATGTCTTTCTACATTGCATATTGGTTCACTCTGAGTATCAAAACATAAGACATAAATTAATTTGACAGGTGAATTTTGGAAAGCAGGAGGATTATGGTGAGATCAGATACAATCCAGTATTAGATTATATAACAAAGAATCCATTATAAATGAGAAATAAAAGAAAGTTCTACAATACAAATATGTTTTCCATTTTAATTTTAAACACTAATGTCCTGGATAAAACTAAAAGTATTTCCATTAAATATTATCTTTGAGTGACTTGTTATGGTAGCATTGCCATTTATCAAAAGCTGTAATGTCATGCGTCAGGGACTTCCTATATGCCTAGCTTAGTGTTCCCATGCCAGATTAGTAACTCTAAATGTTATGTTTTTCTTCAAACTACTTTAAAGATGTAAGGGTATCATATCTGTGGGAAATTCAGTTGAACTGGTCTTTAGTATGCTTTGTTATAAAATGGAGGGGGGTTAAATGGTTATCAAAATGTATATGCAGTTGTTTTATCAAGGTATTCATCTAAGAATAATTCAAAGAAAGATATGAAGGGCTGTAAGGGGATTGTTACAGTAGAAATACAGGAGAGATTCTTTCAGAAAAAGGTCATTCTGCTTGTATGTTATAAATTCAGTAGGGCGGAGAGGAGACCTAGGGAGGAGTCTCAATTCTTGCAATCACAGTAGTCTCAAATGAGGAGAGACTGGCAGAGGCAAGAAAGAACTGTGAGCAATTTACAGAAGATCTGCAATGAATGGGTCTGACAAAAAAAGACCTGGAGGGCTACTCTAGATGCAACAGTTTGCTTATGTTTAGATTACCCAATAGAAAAGTGGGAACACTGCCAGTATACTTTATGTAGAAGGGGATACCAAGAAGTGGATGGAGTTAACTTACACAACCTACTGTATGTTCTAAGAATCTCTACGTTTTATTGAAGCTCATGTTGGTCCCTTGTTATAATGGATTCTCTGAAATTAACAGACAAGTATAGTGTAGCACAGGTTTGGCAGGCCATCTATCACATATAGTATTAGAAATAGGAGGAAGGGAGGTGAGCTGTAATCATGTACGGTCTTTGCCATAAAATAACTTTTGTAAACTACATCTAATCTTAACAGAAAATAATAAAACTGCTGTTTTCTGTGAAAGTAAAGCCCCCAATTCCACATGTAGGAAGCTGTGCCCCTGTTCTTCTAGGTATTATATGAATCTTGTGGACATTGCAACTCAGTGGAAGGGAGATGCCTCCCATAAATAACCTGGGATTTCAGTGAAGCTTCTACTGAAGTGATCTACTTGCTCAGGTTTCAGTTAATAAAGTTGCCTAGGTTTGTAGATTTTTGTTTGCCCCTGAGTTTGTGTGATACCTGTAAGGCACTTCATCTGGAGCAGGGTCATCTCAAGCTCTTGGTTCTGTGTATCCATACCGAAGAGTGATTTAATTGTTCTTTTTGTTATTAGTCAGTGTGGTGTATGTGCACATTTTTCCCAGGAATATGCCTAATCACATGCTCATTACAGTAATGATTACTATATGACCTTCCTAAATGCAGGCAGGAGCTATAAGGCCTTGTTGTCTATTTCACAAACACAAAGGTTTGCACTAACTTAAAGCAGGGGACTCTTGTAGGTTGAGAGGCAGTGCAAGAATTGTCACAGATTCTAGGCCTTGGCTGATAGGATCAGAAGGGAAGGGATACCAAGGAATGTAAGAGACAAACAGTGGCTAGACACAACAACTGGGTTATAGCACATATTGGTCAGTGTTGGTCAATCCAAGTAGTTGCTTCCATGCTGACTAAACAGATGGAAAGGGAAGTGATAGGCTTTAAAGTCTGCTGAATAATATTGTAATTTCCTGATTCAGTCTTATGCTACATGAGTGATGTTAAGGAAGTGGTCACTAAGTGTTTAATGCAATGTATAAACATCTGAAAATCCTGTGCCACACTTAGCAGTGATCTCAATGTCCAGCTGACACTGACCCATGTATGAAGCAATAGTGGCCATGATTTCCTGATATTATCAAGGGTTGAATGTGTGGCCTTTTATGCATGCAAAACTGAAAGAAGACTGAAAGAATATACAGACGTGTATAATTTAAAGAACAAGAATTTGAAAAATGCTCCATGTAAACACAATAATGTTTGTATGAATTTTAAGAAATGTTTATTTTTTGTGGTTAACAGGATACATAAAGGCAATGGGGGGATTGGCATGAAAAATTGGGACAAAAGGAATTGATATGACAATTGAAATTAAATGCTACTGAAAAACCTTGATAAAATTAACACAATTCAGTTGTGATCATGTTAGCAATACAAGCTGGTAAAATATAGTTATATGTGTTATGGTAGTATATTTTGATCAACTTATGAATTTTGAGATTTTAATAATAAAAATAAATTAATATCAACAATAATATCATGAAAAAATATAGTAATTGAAGAAAATACATTTTATGGATATATATTTATTCACTCTTGCTTTACGAGAATATTATGCATGGTGTGTTTAGCAACTGGTTTGTATGAACATTGTTTTTGATATAAGTTCTTTATATGTTTAATATATTTGTATATTTTAATATTACATAGATACCAACAAAATGTCCAAGAACAGTTAAAATATTTAAAATAAAATGTTTTTGTAAGAGATTTTTAGGGGGATACTGCTTTAAGAATTATTTTTATATAAGAAAAGGACTGTACCAGGTACTTTAAATGCTGTTGGGGGAAGTGATGTAATTTTAGATTCTGCTGAAGTCCTGTTACATAATAGGTGAAAACACTTATATGTTTTTATTTTAGTTAATTAACCAGATTTAATAAAGTCTATATGGTCCATTTTCACTGTGACGCGCACATGGTAGCGCACTGTTTTGGATTCAGTAAGTGTCGCACAGCCGCGCAAACAAGGCAAATACCTTGGAATGCAAATTACAGCATAAGCAGCTGAATTGCATGCTAATCAACCAATACAAAATGGAGAAGCTATTCAACAAGCTATAAAGCAACCATGTAGACTCAGTGCTGGTTTTCCCTGTGAATTGCAAGACCTATTGGAATACAGCCACTGAAAGGAAACTACAAAGAACAATGTTAAGGGCTGCCATTGCTTTAATTAATGTTGATGTGCAACAGGATGAAGTCTATGCTGCTGCTGCTGCTAATAAACCAAGACCAAGAAGGAGAAGTGTTTTCAGACCCTTGGTAACTTATCACAATCAACATGATGTGGAAATTGTAGAGTGCTACAGGGTGGATAGAAACACACTACAGGAACTCTGCAACCTCTGTCATCCTCAACTCAGAGCCATGGCAAACCAAAGGGAGCCCATCCCAATGGAGACAAAGATCTGTGTAGTACTTAAAATGTTAGCTACAGGTACCTTTTAGAGACCAACAGGGACATGCTAGGTGTGTTCCAGGCATCTGCATCCAGGATCCTCTATCAGTTTTTGAACACTATGCTCAAACATGCTAGTGTCCACATTTATTTTCCCAGTACCGCTGAGGATAGACCCAGAAATATACAGAAGTTCTACCCTGTAGCACACTACACTGAAGTACTGGGTGCCATCGTTTGCACACATGTAGAAATTAAGGTAACACTTGGGGAACAGGGAAGGCTCTACCTTAATAGAAAGGGCTTCCACTCTATTAATTGCCAAGTCATGTGTAATGCCAAGGGAAGCATCTTGAATGTGTGTGCTGGCAACCCAGTCAGTTATCATGACTCACATATCTGGCATACCTCCACCCTGTATCAGATGTTCACTAGGGGGATATCCCACAGGTTCATTTACTTGGGGATGCAGGTTATGCACTGGAACCATATCTGATGACACCCATCAGAAATGCACACACACATCTGCTGAAGAACGCCATAATGAGGCACACACTCAGACCAGAAGTATCATAAGTTGTGTGCTTGGGCTGCTGAAGTAACAGTTCCAGTTCCTAGATACATCTAGGGGTGCCCTGCAGTACAATCCATGGACATGTACTAAAGTATTCACAGTATGTGCAATGCTATACAACATCATCCTGATAATACAGCTTCAGCAGGATCAACAAGGGGAAGGAGCACAGATCCCACCACCAATGGCAAGGTCACCACAGCCACATGTGAGTGGGGAGACAGAGGGGGAAGCAGCAGCTGCTCTGGGTGTAGGCAGATGTAGGCATGGTCAATATGCCTGGCTAAGAGACAATGCATAGTACACTCACTCACTACCTAAGGGCTTAAAACATTCCTCTTATGCACATACATATAGTAACATTGATGCCAGGAAACTCTTACAACCATTACCTCTCCATGTATTGGCTGTGTATCGCTTGTATCAGACAGAGTCACCCCAAAAGGCTGGATGCAAAAAAAGGAGAGTAACAATAGCAACATATCCTTCTTTGTGCCATAACAGAAACGCAGCTTTGCTTTGCCACCCCCAAAAGAACAAGCAAATAACAAATTTTGCTAATCTTTGAAATGCTAAAATCATTATCAAATAAACTGAGATAAAAGTGTAAAACCTTTGCTATTCAATATATATATATATATATATATATATATATATATATATATATATATATAAGTAATAAACATATTTTTCTTAATGGCATTTCAGCATATATAGTATATTCCTTTTCAAGTTCAGTAATCCTCCGAGCAGATATATCCCAAAGTAATAGCCCCTTTTCTGTGTTCTTCACATAAACATGTCTCTTCACCGTCAGTTTCCCTAGCTATACAGTTGCCTTTTTATAGTGTAGATTCATGGCTGTAAGCATGGAGAAGATGCAGATGATGTGTGCACTCATTAGAATTGGTGAATCCCAAGTCCTTGCTCCATGTCACAGATGTAAACATAGTGTAGGCACTCCCTCAGTGTTTGCTTTTAATTGATTACAACTGTGAAAGATTACTGGTAGGGAGAATGAAAATGTAACAGCAATGCAGACAGCCCTATACCCTGTGTGTGTGTGTGTGTGTGTGTGTGTGTGTGTGTGTGTGTGTGTGTGTGTGTGTGTGTGTGTGTGTGTGTGTGTGTGTGTGTGTGTGTGTGTGTGTGTGTGTGTCAGGTTAGACTTACAAAGTGTTAGATGTAATTTTGTCAGGGTTGGAAATGTAAGTAAGCAGCAAACAATTCACAGATTCTGTTCATTAACATCCAACCTCCCCTTCATTTTTTGGCAACTGCATATTATATTATCACTAATTTATATCCTCACACATTTTAAGGACGATGATATAGAATGGGTTACAGACTGCATGTCTCAGATAATTTATCAGATAAGAGAAAATGAGCAACAATTACAGTGGGGTAAGAGAGCTGCATATTTTCAAACAATACTCATAACTGGTTGTGTGATCATTTAGTGCACAACATCCAAAATTAATAAATGTAAAAATAACATTTTTATGATGCCATGTTACTGTAGATGAGATTGCATTTGTTTGTATGCAGATTGATTTCAGTTCCTTGCTGCAAAGGTGTTTGTGTGGCAAAGAAGACTAAGGCTCCTTTACTGTGTTCTGGAGGTTCATTGGTGTGAGTTCAAATCCAGGCCTATGTAGAAATATCTCATGTGTACTAACATTTTGTAGTGTGTATGTTATTAATTGTTTTTCCTCATTTCAACTACTTTTCCTTTCCTGCCTGGGAGCCAGCCTGACAGCACTGCCTCTGCTGCCCATGCACTACCTGTGCCCTCAAGTATTACTGCCTCGGAAGCTAGTGCAGTGGTACCTTCCAGGAGCAGTGACAGAGGTGGTGATTTCATGACCCGACAGGAGATGCCAGGATTGGTGCATAAGGTCATGCATCACACTCCTGGTGTATGCCTCTGCCTGATGGAGAGGCTGCTCTTCCTCATAGTCCATAGGATGAGAAGACGGCAAACTCTCCAGCCATCAGTGGAGTAAGGGAACAGTGATGACAGTCCAGTGGGTGAGGACTTGATTCTTACTGTCTCCAAGCTTGATGGACATAAGCTGTGTTGTCCCCTCCCCCAGCTCAATCACGGTGTCCGCCAACCTTTTGTGTCCCTCACTATCCCTGTCTCATGTATTGTCTTCTTTGTTTGCATTTGCTTCCTCACCTACCCAACTTACCTGACCCACACATACCTCATCCCTTACCCAGGAGTCCTCTTTTACTGAATTAAAATATAAAAGTGGGCACCTGTTCCACACACAAAAAAAAATCATTCCATATATCGCTCTCCATTTCACATACGTGTCTTCTTGACACATTCAATTTGGTCCAATTGGCTATACAACATGATTACGTTGTTGTCACCCCTCCCTCTGGAGGTGACAGTTCAAATTTAGTAATATTCTGCACATATGATGAGTTTTTACTGTTGAAGAAATGGATATTTATGGTACTTTCCTACCTCCATCCTGTATATTCCTGTATTGCTTTCCCTTTGTTCTTACCCCTGCTTGCTCCCTATTTCACCACATTCTTATCTACCCCATTTTAACACCTATAATCTGGTCAAAAACTAGAATCACATGCAACACACATAAGTAGAAGAAAACCAACAGATCCCTTCACTTTTTGGCCTCATGTTTGCATGGAGTTTCACATTGTGCACCAATGCCAAGTGATGGTGAGTGGTGGAACAATGCTGTGGTTAACTCCCATCAATGTCACTTAATCCTGCTGCACTATGCCAAAACACAGCCAACACATGTAGTATAAATAATTAATGTCATTGCATTATCACTGTTTATTTAAAACTATTTAAAAGTATTACATACACATGGATTTGAACCCAGTATCATATGGGCTCAAAAAGAAATGTGTCAATGCATTTACACCTGCTGCCACAGAGTCAGTTAACCAGCAGGTGTATTTTATAGAATCAATACTAACTCTCAAAATTTAGCAATGCAGCTTGCATTTGCACACTGCTTAACTATGTGCAAACAAGGCAAGTATTGGAAATGTGTATCTCACATGAGCAAACACTTTGCTAACCATCTCACAAACCTACTGCTCGCCTAGCCATGGAAAAGTAAATATTATAATGTATTTCTGCTGTTTACTGTCCATTTGCTGTTTATGACATGAAATTACATGTTGAAACATAACAAACTGAATGCCCTATCTAACAATATGTCACATAATTACAATACAGGCATGTGTTATCTCCCCCCCAGCACTGCAACCCTAATGTCTTAGTAGTGTTTTCACATGTATATCACCTACACTACAGAAATTAATATTAAATGCTGTGTGATATGCAATGCACATCAATCTGTTAATATGCAGAACTAGAACTATTCACCTATAAGCCTAAAAAGCCTTCTCTGCAAGGCTATGGAAGGAATCAGCATGGACTTTAGCCACAGGGACATAGGTGACCTTCAACACACTTGACCTGACCCATTTTACTTTTGTCAAGGGTTATTAAACCTAGTGAAATTCTTTGATAATGACCTCAAAGACCTGGATGAGGGATAACAGGATATACCGCCTATGCTGAATTATCCAAGGACTTTGACACGTCCATCATTCAGGTATCATGGAGATAATCTCCTATCTGAGACCTAATCCATACATTACTAGATAGATAGTTAACTGGCTCACTGAGAGAGCACACATTGTCAAATTTGGAGACTGCACCTCCACCACTGGACCACTTACCAGTGGAATATCATGTTGAGCCCTCAACTGTTTGGGAACTATTTCTCTGAAGTCCAGGTAATGGTAGATGGCCTGTGGCTTACCAAGTCAAGGGGATGCAGTCATACAGAGTCCACCATTAATGTTAACATATCACAGAAGGGGCTGACACAGAAAAATGATTGGTGTCAAACTCACAGACTAAACCTTAAAGCAAAAATGCCTCATTGTCCCCTTTGGCGATGATGTAACCCTGTTAATTATGATAAACATAACACCCCTCTAAGCTCAAACACAGTGTTGTGAGACTTGGGAACACATGATAGCAATCTATACTTCAACTACTATTTGCGAACACATGTTGACAGCAATTTACACTTCAATCACTATGTGTCCATAGTGGTGAGACACACATTCTACATTGCGCACATCATAAATAAGGCTATCATGTCTAAGACCAGGGAGGTCATACATGTGATGTACTCTACCCTTTTTTAGACCACTAATTGAGTACAATGCTCCCTTCTGTCTGTACCTCACCAGACACCTGCAGCAACTGGAGAAAATACAGAGGTTTGTAATTGGGAGAATCTAAGGCCTCCAAAACATGACATACATGGAAAGACTGAAAGATTTGTCACTGTACTCAGTATCATCCAAGGTGCTGAGAGATGACCTATGCCTGGCCTAGAGAACAGTCTCAGACCTTGCTCTACTGGAAATACTTGACATCTGCAAATCAAATGGGACAAAAATAACTTGTTTCTGGGATCTCCACCTAGCCTGTGACAGAAGTAGAACATGCTGGGGAGATAGATATGTCTCCCACAGATTGCAGCTCCTCTTTTGTGTTCAATCACGTGGTCACCAAGCACCCATGAACTGAAACATCATCTTAAAAGAAAAATTCACAGTGCATAGCACTGAGTCAATACTCACCAGACTGCAAAGCCAGTGAAAAAGATGCCACCTATCTTGTATTAAATAGTTTATTCACACTGTATAATACTCTGGTGCCTTGGCACAGCCTTCCTGGAGTTACAAAGTATGCCACAACATACATATAAATATACATATGAATATAAATATATATATATATATATATATATATATATATATATATATATATATATATATGTGTGTGTGTGTGTGTGTGTGTGTGTATACACATACACACACACACACACACACACACACACACACACACACACACACACACATATTCACTTAAATACAATTAATCAATCACCTAATTAATCAACCATCAATTAAAATAATCATTAGAAAAGTCTATTTTGTTACTATATATCATATCTTAAGTGAAAAAATCATTGATGCCATTAGATACTATTGGCCCTACTTAATTAATAAAGAAGGGGTAAAAAAACTTTGTAGAACTGTAAACATCTCTTTCAAGAGAAGTAGAAATATCAGAGACATGGTGATACACAATGGATTTGTTTCATCTAGTGAAAAATTATATCTGCAGGTTTTGGAATGTGGCACCTTCCCTTGTGGAAGGTGTTTGGTTTGCTCCAACATTACCAAATGTTTTGAAAAAATAAATGGTTTAAAATTCTGTTCCACTTCTACTTTTTCATGTATAACTAAATCAGTGGTATATGCTTTGTCTTGCCCCTGTAACTTGTTTTATATAGGGGAGACTAAAAGAATATTCAAGTTATGGTTGCAAGAACATATTAGAGAGACATAAAAAACAATAATGCTATGAGCCCTATAGCTTTACATTTGTTTACTTGTCGTAGCAGTGATTTTTCACTGTTAAAAACTTGTATTTTGGAAAATGTATCAGAAACAGACGAAGTGTTAATGAAAAAGAAATTATTGTATAAAGAGACTTTATATATTTTAAAATTTAATACATTATCTCCAGCAGGTTTAAATAGTGAATGTAACTGGAGAGTGTTTCTTTAAAATGTATATATGATTATTTTAATTGATGTCTGATTAATTAGGTGATTGTTTGATGAATTGTGTGGCATATTTTGTAACTCCAGGAAGGCTGTGCCGAGGCGCCAGAGTGTTATTCAGTATGAATAAACTATTTAATACAAGATTGGTGGCATCTTTTTTACTGGCTTTGTAGACTGGTGTGTTTTAACACTTGTTTGGTGTTTTTTTATACACTGAGTCAATACTATTTATTAAAATTGCAACAAAGAATAAAATACAGAAAATAGAAACAGAATGCATTGCCCATAAAATAGAAAAATAAAGGCAAAATTATGTAAATATATCCCTTATATTTAGGGCTCATCTTTCCAGTGCTTTTAACTTAAGCAAACATACTATTGAAACATGTTCAGTGCATCCAGGCCAATTATCGGCATTCAAACGCAACTGCCAATATAATTCACATTTTTCAAGTAACAAGGTCCATGGACATTCATTATTATTACAAGACATTTGTTCCAAAATGCAAAATTTGAACATATGGTGTGGGTAGCATTTTATATGTTTGTACAGGGTATTAGTCTCTTTTCTCATACTGGCCAAGGCTCTTGCTGCTGCCATAGTGCCTTTTTTAGGCAAGGCTCAAAATTCAAAACTACCTCCGTAAACAGCACAAGTAAAAAACTGAGGGTTATGCTACTCAACGCCATGAGTTTAAATCTCAAAATGCATGTGCTCAAAGCACTCCTAAGTATGGAGAACGTCGACATCTGTGCAGTAACTGAAACCTGGTTCAAGGGTCCAGAGAGCACTCGTGCACTACTGGGCTACAACTCATACCACACATTTCAGCCACAGAACACGGACCGAAACACAAAACGAGGGGGTGTATCCATATTCATCAAGGATACCAACACCTCCAGGTTAGTGGTGCAGCATGATACCTTTGAGATCATCCATGTGCAACTAACATTGGGCAAATCTGCAATGCAAATTGTGGCCTGCTACAGATCACCCTCCATGACCCAGGACCACCACTCCACCTTTCTGGAGACACTGGAAAACATGAAGGTCCTACCGAACACCCTGATCTTGGGAGATTTCAATTACCCTACCATTAACTGGGAAAACTACTTGAGTACAAACTCCCAGGCTCAGCGCTTCCTGGAATTTATCAACTCAAATGCCCTGGATCAGCTAGTAAACTCTCCTACCAGAGGCCACAACATATTGGACCTGGTCATCACCAACATGGGCGACAGGTGCTCCGTACCGGAGGTCAGCCCGTTATTGGTTAGATCAGATCATAAACTAATCACCCTGGATGTCCACACCCCACCACCACCCCCAACCAAGGAAACCACAGCGAAAAACTTTTCTAAAGCAAACTTCACCTTACTTAAGGCAGAGGCGGTAAGTTTTACAGCCCCCACGCTAAAGGATAACACTGTCCAAGATGCAGAATCCTTTACAATTGCACTCTATGAGAACCTACAAGGATGCATGGATCGTGTCATCCCTAGAAAAACTAAGACTCACTCCCCTAAGAGAAAGAAACCAGTCTGGTGGACCCTTGCCATAAACAGGTTATACAACAAAATTAGGAAACTAGTTCAGAAAAAAAGCAAATCCCAAGAAGGAAATACATCCCTGATCAGTATCAGTAAGAAACTAAGGTCCCTCATAAAATCATCCAAGGCTAACTTCGAAAGAAAAATAGCCAAGGATTCGAAAGATAACCACAAAGCCTTCTTTAGCTATGTCAAGAATCTAAGTGGCAACCTGCAGATATGCTCTGAGATAGTGCAAAATAGCACAACATATACTGAACCTACTGATATTGCCAACATACTGGCAGATAAATTCAGTGCAAACTTCACCTCCCTCTCACCTTCAAAAGGGCCCACAATAATACCGGAAACGTGCAGTGCCACGGAAATCACAGAAGCACAGGTGAAAACAGTCCTTTCAAAAGCCAAAAACACAGCATCAATGGGGCCAGATGGTGTCCCAGGCTGCATCTTGCATGAACTACAGAATGAACTAACCCCCCACCTAAACATGCTGTTCAACCTCAGCCTCTCCACAGGCTACATGCCCATAGAATGGTGCACAGCAATGGTTATTCCACTCTACAAAGGAGGAGCCACAAAAGCCTGACTAGCCTGGTCTGCAAGACTATGGAGCGCATCATCATGGAACTCATTAACAAAGAAATTGGGAACCTCCAAACACTTGACCTGACCCAGTTTGGCTTTGTTAAGGGCAGATCATGCCTACTAAACCTGGTTGACTTCTTTGAGACAGTTACCAAGGCCATAGACGAGGGAAAGGTGGTTCGCACAGCCTACCTTGATCTCGCCAAGTGTTTGACACCATTCCTCACTCGGGTATTATAGAAAAACTCACCAGCCTGAACATAAACCCCTACTTCACAAGATGGGTTGCCAACTGGCTTACAGACCGAACTCACACGGTAAGAATAGCGGGCTCCAGGTCTGACTCTACACCAGTCACAAGTGGTGTCCCGCAAGGTTCAGTTCTGGGATCCCTACTGTTCGGCATATATTTCTCAGAAGTACAGGCAAACACAGGAGGGCTATGGCTAACCAAGTTTGCCAATGACTGCAAACTGGGAGCCATAATTGACTCTCTGGCTGACACGGACATCCTCCAAAAAGGCCTTACTGAGACAGACACCTGGTGTCAAAGTCATGGCCTCAAGCTAAATGCCAAAAAATGCATAGTCATCCCATTTGGAAAAAACAAAACACCCACGAATTAACACATAGGAGGCAGCCCCCTTAATACAGAAGAGGTAATAAGAGATCTGGGGACCCAGGTAGATAGTAACCTCTCCTTTGACAATCATATTGCCAAAGTAGTTAGAAAATCCTTCTATGTGGCCCATCTAATTACTAAGGGGTTTGCATCTAGAAATAAAAAGGTTATAGTGCCCCTCTACTCATCACTCAGCAGACCCATCATAGAGTACAATGCCCCATTTGGGATGTACCTCACAAGACACTTCCAACAGCTTGAAAGACCACAAAAGCACCTCATCAAGAGGATTATTGGCCTCAAACATATGTCCTATGCAGCCCAACTGAAAAAACTCCAGCTGTACTCAGTGGCATATCGCTTACTCAGAGGTGATCTCTGCCTGACTTACAAAGCCATGTCCAACTCAGAATTGATGGACATGCTCCACCTAAAGAAATCCAAGTCACTGCGAGCCACGCGCTCTAGTGAGATAAACCTTGCCACAACAATAAATAGAACATGCTGGAGGGATAGATTCCTGTCACAGAGGCTCCCCATGCTTTGGAACAAAATTCCTAACTACATTAGGCTAAGCCCCTCACTAACACTCTTCAAGAGAAGCCTTGACAAGTGAATGAGTAACAGAAAGTACAACCCTGAGATCACTTCATTGGCTTTGCTTGACAGAGGCTCAGTTAATTAATCAATGGGGCGGCGAAAGCCGACACACACTGGCTAGACTTATAAATGCCCTCGGGCAGATAGCCTAGTACCTATCTATGAACCTATGAACCTATGATTTCAAATAAATGTTTGTATATTTGTATTTGTATATCCACATGGACAATGTTCCTGTAGAATAGTGTTTTTGACATCCATCCATGTGAGTTGGGGGGACAGCACCCGATGCATGCATGTATAGACACATCCTGACTCTCCTCATCTGTGAGGTAGACCAACATGTGATTATGGACCTTTGCTAAATGGACACTATTAATATTCCAGCTGTGTGGAACAGAAGTGCGTGAATTGTTAATGCTACATCATGCCTGTTCCATCTTTTAAATATCCTCAAAGAGGTCAATGAGGGCATGTATGACAATGACACTATCAGCCTTTTGAACTTGGCAAGCCCAAGGCATTTGAGACAAATCTACACTGAGGTATTCACTCAACACTGTCAGATGTCAGCATATACACCTATATCACCATGTGGACAGACCAGTGTATCACATACATGGCATCTAAATATGTTGACATGTGAAGTGACCTATATCAAAGGTCCACTGATCAGGTCCATGCATCAGGATTGTCTTCTAGGCCCTTTCCTGTCCATTATATAAATGAGGACATCACAGATGACATTAAAATCCTGTGTCCAAACACAAACAGTGGGCAATCACTGACTCCAACTATGATATTTGTATAATACAGACAGTATCAACACACACCAAAGATTGCTGCCGCAGCCATGCCAACATCTTCAGTGACAAGAAAACATGGGTGGATATGTTATGTCAGGAAAACAAACACACAACCCAAGTATAATGTAGACATCATACCCTATAATCAGAACAGTAGGTATGTGACCAGTGTCCTGGGTAGATGGTAAATGGAATGTCCACCAGCATATGCTCACAGTGCTGACTACTCCCTTGTATGTACACAAGTACTGATTTTGTGAAGGGCATCCACATCAGAGGCCATAACACCTCCACAGTTCACAGGCTACATCACATCAATAGCTGAGTATAATGCTCCCTTCTTCATGTACCTCCCTACACATCTTCCAGTGATGTGTAGCTGAAGTGTACCACCTTTGTCACAGTGAGCTGTCACATCTTATTGGCCATAGCTAGGTGTTCTTTTTGTGACATAAACATTACTGTCTGATGGTGCGGAACCTCCATCAAGTTGTTACCCCAGATGCATGTGTGCTACCTGTTCTGGTGATGCACACAGTGCATACATAGCTGTTTGACAACATTAATGGTATGGGTAATATTCACAACAGTGTGGATTGTGCCATACACACACACACACACACACACACACACACACACACACACACACACACACACACACACACACACACACACACATATATATATATATATATATATATATATATATATATGAGTCTACTTTGACCCATTGAATATAGTTTTCAGTGAAATGCAATTTCTTGAGTCCATTTTCGTGAAAGTGCATTTATCTGAAAATGCACTTTCATGAAAAACCAGGAAACTGAAGAGAGTTTACTGGTTCCAGGATCCTGTGGTGGTGCAGGTACAGTATTTCTTAACTCTCTCCTCTCAGAAATAAACTGGATTTTCTTCCATCAACTACCCCTTGATGATGCTGTCCAGTTTTTTAACTCTACCTTCCTTAATATTCTATGGGAGGGGAGCTTGTTGTTGTAGATCGCAACATAGTTAGGTAAAGGGAATATTCCCATTTCCCCACTGTAGTGCGATCTCAGAGTTAGAATATATAAGTAGCAGGGGTGTGGGGGTGCAGGGTGCTTGCCCCCCTGTTTTTTCATGAAAGCACTTTTTTGGATAAATATACTTTCACAAAAACGGACTCGCGAAATTGCATTTCATGGAAATGAAAATTTGATGAGTCAAATATAGATAGATAGATAGATAGATAGATAGATAGATAGATAGATAGATAGATAGATAGATAGATATATGTGCCATGTACACCAGTCAACTAGCCTGTATTGATTATAATGTTGCATACAGGTATAGCAGTGTCTCTACTAATACCTCCAGCAGATGTTACGGTGACAGGGCAGTTTGTGTGATTGCCCTCATAAAGTGTGGACATGTCCTAATAGTTGTACATGCATGTTTGTGTTTTAAATGTATGAGATAAACAATATATAAGATAAAGACAGTTTGCTTTGGACATTCCTCCAGTACACTACCTTCTATTTCTTGTCATATAGTTACAGCTTTGCTGATTGTTTTCTTTTTCCTCTTTCTCTGCCATTTCCTGACTCAGGTGTAGCCCCACTCCATTCATCCTCAGTGTGCTTGGGCACACTTCACTCCCCTCCTACCCCCATTTCCACCCACCACCCATATCATTTCCTTTATACATAACCTCCTGCTCCTCCCTTCTCTTCTCTGCCCTACCCTTCCTGTTTAGGTCATCCATACACCACTACCAACATATAGCTAACCTGATAACGTGTTACCTTATCTCTTACTTTCCACTCACTACCTACTTCTTCCTCTAGTAACCTTAACTATTTTTATCTACATTTACTTATTTACCACAGCAACATATAGACTAACCACTAGCCTTAATATCCTCTAATCCTACTTACCAACATATTCCTCTATCATGAAAGCCTTCCCATACTTTATATCCACCTATTTGATACTATTTCCACTTTTATTCTTACACTATATTACCTCTCCAAATACTCAACTTCTACCTGTTTATAATATCCCTACAAATGTCTATAATACCAACCCCCTACCTCAATCTCTATCCTTCCCTATCCTGGCCTCCATCCTTCCTACCAATACCACTCTACCCAAGATCAAATTTCATTCTACCAGCACTCATCTATCCAAAAACAAATCTACATGTTATACCTACATTTCTCTCACAAACGAAGCCTACTGTCTCCCCAACCTCTTACTTCTAGGAGGTGACATTCACCCTAACCCTGGTCCTGTAACACCCTCCTCTACCTACAATACCAGTGTCCCTCATACAGGAACCCCCTGCCCTCCTAACAAACATATCTCATTCTCCTCAATAAATATCAGAAGCATTCTAAATAAAATCCGTGAACTCCATGCCTGGATATCTTATCACACCCCTGATGTCATTGCTCTTACTGACACCTGGCTTAAATCTCAACACCTAGACAAAGATCTCCTCCCCCTGGCTATAATCTACTATACTTTGACCGTCAAAATAAAAAAGGAAGTGGACTAGCCATTGTATACTCTAACCACCTTACTCTTACTAACCTCAAAAACCCATTCCCACCCTTCCCTCCAACTGATATACTTACTGCCAACCTCAAGTTAATAGCCATATAACTATCACTGTAGAAGCCATCTACATTCTACCAGGGGAAAATATTCCGCTAGTGCAAAACATACTTTCATACTGTTCTCAACACATCTCTAATGAAACCATCATCCTTGTCAGTATTAACTGTTTAACCTCTGTTCTTCATATTCTGCCCCGCATATAAATCTGTATGGCTTTACACAACTTATCTCAGAACCCACACATGTAAACAACTCACAAGCTACTAGCACTCTTATAAACGGGATACTAATTTCTAATCCCTCCAAATACCACACCCCTAAAACTCTATCTAACTCTTAGTGATCTTTCCCCTATAAAGGTCCTTAGATACTCACCTCCCTATACCAAACTTCATAGATTCATAACCTGTAGAAAACTTACTAACTTCCATCCTGAAACTTTCAAATCTCTCCTCTCAGAAATAAACTGGATTTTCCTCCATCAACTACTCCTTGATGATGCTGTCCAGTTTTTAACTTTACCTTCCTTAATATTCTTAACTCTCTAACCCCTCTTCATACTGTCTGGGCTAAGTACAACATCTCTCCCTGGCTATCCAATGCGACCTCTTCTCTAATATAAAATAGAGACAAAGCATGGAAAACATGGAGGAAAACAAACCTCCCAGTAGACCTACAAACATTTAAAGAACTTAGAAATAAGGCAAAAAAAAAAATTTACTGAATATAAAAGAGACCTCTACTATAACCCCCACTCTACCTTGACATCTAACCCCAATAAATTCTGGAACTCAGTAAACTAAATTCTATGCCCAGGTGCTCCTAGCTCCTCTAATCCATATCCAGATCAAACTCCACTTGACAATGCCTCCTCCTTCAATGCCTATTCCATAGACTCTATATCTAAACTGCTAAATCCTCACTCCCAGCATATCTACACAAAGTAATATTTCTATGAGTATAGAATCTGCACATAACTTAAACTCTACTAATGCTTCCTCACTTAAACCTGTAACCAGGAGTTATATCAAATTCTTGCTCTCCAAATTAAAACTCTGCTCTCTCTCTCTCTACTGACAACATCCCCTCTCAATTTCTTCAGGTAGCTGCTCATCCTCTTGCCCTCCTTGTCTCTGTCTTAACTAGCTACTCTATCTCAGAATCTAAAGCTCCATCCATTTGGAAACAATTCTATACCTTACCTATACACAAAGACGGTAACTCCACTGACATCACTAATTCCAAATATATCGCTATTCTGTCACCACTTTCTAAAAATCATTGAAAATTTTATTTGTAAACAAGTTATGAAATGCTTAATTCAAGAAAACTTGCTTTCTCCAACTCATCATGGTTTTAGACCTAACCAAGCACTACCACTGCCCTACCATCGTTCCTTAACACTGTTTCCCTAGCCAGAGATGATGGCAAACGTATCTCCTACTTATTCTTAGATCTTTCAAAGGCTTTTGACACTGTATCCCATCCTCTTCTACTGCACAAACTAATTAACCTTAACTTCTCCCCTTCTACTATTGTCTGGTTTGCCAATTACCTCTCTGATCGACTTTAAGCAGTTAAATGGCACTCTGCTCACTCCCCTCCTCTTCCAGTTAAAATGGGTGTCCCACAAGGTTCCATCCTTGAGCCAGTACGTTTTAATATTTTACCAATTCTCTCTACTCCTCCTGTCCTCTCTCATCTCTAGCCCAATATCCTGATGACTCAACCATCATCACTATTGCTGATTCACCCTCTGAGCTCATCTCTGCCACACAGTCTACCTTCAACTGAGTTGAAAACTGGCTCTCCAAGAATCACCTAATCCTTAACCACCCAAAAAAAACAAGTTATTACTTTTTCTACCAAAAAAACTTAACCATATCAGATCCTCCCTCTCAATTCAGTCTCTAAATAACACCCTAAATGAGGTTGAATCCAACATAAAGCTTTTAGGAATTATTATTGATGACCAGACAGATCTGACTTACAGATCAACAACTGTATCAGGAAAACTCATCAGAAATTAGGTCTTCTGTATCGCAACAAAAAAATTCTCTCCAGGGAAGCTAAGATAACTCTTTCTCATTCTTAACTATTACCATGTCTACTGTTCACAAATTTTCACCAATCTAAACTCAACTCTCTTTGTCAAACTAGAATCAACTTACAATAAGATAGCTAGAATTGCTGCCCAGTAAACCTATAAGTCCCATCACTGCCTCTCTCTGAAACAGCTAAACAGGCTTGAATTACCTCACCTGCTCCTTCTCTCCCAGCTCCAGATCATTCACTGCATCCTCTACCAACCTTCCTGTTGTCCAGCTCTTTCTTCTCTAATCTCTTATTATTCACCTGCTAGACCTCTCCAGAGCTCCAACCAAGACCTTCTATTAACTCACAAACCAAAAACTAAGTTTGGATATAATATTTACAGCTATAACCCCACCAAGGCATGGAACTTGCTCCCTCTTGAAATTAGGTCCAATAAACAACTGAAACAAATTTACATGGTTAGTAAAGAATACCTGCTAAATCAATGGATTTGCCACTGTTTTCATCCTCCTTAAGCTAAAGTATTATTGTAAATTCTCCACTATCTGTCCTAATTGTATCTTATAAATTCCTTACTATGACATATTCAGATAACCTCATATGTTCTACTACTCTCTAAAGATAACTTAGTACAGGGAGTCTACTGTTATTTATTGTGTTGTTAATATGTACTTTATGCCTACTTCCAGTTATTGTTATTATGTCTACTTGGCTGCCTTGTTTTTCATTAATTTATTTTCTTTAATTTGTTAATGTACACTTTCTAGACCTACTATTCTTCTGCCTTTCTGTTATGTCCTTATGCTTAAATTTTTCATATAATCTATATGGAGCTTTCCTCCCTGGGCCTCTGCTGAAAAAGGGCTACTTGGCTCAGTCGGACTAACCTGGTAAACAAATGTAAAATAAATAAATAAATAAATCAACTCTGATCACCACAAATCACCTATGTTATGTCAAAGGCATGGGAGTACTGGTTATATTATTCTGATATTGTCCATAATTGTACATGGTTCTTTTAATGTTGTCCATGAGCCTTTACTTGAGTCCCCTTGCTGGAGACCTCTGCTGAGATCACACTCATGTCCAGGCAAATCATTTGCACAACTTCACAGTATGCACCCTGCCCCAGTTGTATGTAACATCATGATAGACGTCCTCTGCATTATTTATGTAAGGATGCTTATTTCACACAAACATCCTCCCATTGTTAAGTCACTTTGTGTGACAATCGCATAATACACATTTTCACCATGCAGTCCCTACTGCAACAGATTGGTATGTGATTGGTGTTTCTGCTACAACCATCTTCCATTGACACGCCCTCATCTGCTGCACATTACGTTGCTTCATCTGTCCTCTTTCCCTGTGTTCTTCCCTACAGTTTATCTCTGTGTCCCTATTCAGTACACACACTTACCCTGAGTGTTTATTTTACATGACAGTCTATGAAACCTTACAGATCATTTACACAACTTCAGTGCAGAATGTCAGGAATGGGATTTCACAGTACTCTGCAATGTAGATACACTGTCCTGTACTGTCTTTGGACCATATACTTCATACATCTCAACTGCCCAGATTTTCACAGAATGTTCAGATTTTTGCCTTATATATCTTTTGATGTGTTTCTTATCAAATTTGTTGTTTTCTCCCATATCACTGGGATGAACTCAGGACTGATGTGACTCAAAAATTACATACATTGTAGTTTCAGACTTCAAATTTTTCATAAAATGTATCTTAACACAACCCCCTGGTTATTCTAGCACATTTCTAAAGAGCAATGATATCAAATAAGTCTGTATTTCTGTGTCATTGCCCTCCCATTATGTTGGCCTTTGTCCAGATGTCTTGTACTAAGAGATTGAGAGCTATTTGTTAAGCCCTGGTGACCATTGTGGAATTCTGCTTAAAACTGCAGACCTGCAGTGCTCTGACTTAAACAGAATTGCTATCTGTGTTTGCTTACATGGTTTCCTTACTGGCAACACTGCTGACAGACAATAAACCTTAGTTATTTATGGATGTGGACATTCAGAGGTTAGAACAGATTACTGCATGCCCAGCCAGGGACTGTAATTCACTCACCCTTCAAATTCATACCTCACAAAAACTGTAGGTGTACAGCAATATCTGTACTATCCACACATACCCACGTGTGTGTGTGTGTGTGTGTGTGTGTGTGTGTGTGTGTGTGTGTGTGTATATATATATATATGTATATATATATATATACACACACACACACACACACACACACACATACATACACACACACAGACAGACAGACAGATAGATAGATAGATAGATATGCCAAATTCTAGATGGAAATGTCAGAATTTTGAAAAATGCCAGTGGCTGGTTGTGCAAAGTTGTGGCATTTTGCCCTTTCCCCTCTTCAGTGCTTTTACGGAGCTGGTATATGCAAGTAGCAGTGGGTGTGGGGGGGGGGGGTTGAAGGGGAACTTGCCTCTGCAAAACATTAAAATAAAATTGGTGTATTTTTCTTCATTATTTTTGACTTCTTATCATTTAAGATCAATGATTTGCAGATCAATTTTATTGTATGTTTGCTAAAATGCCATTTTCCTACACACACACATACACACACACACACACACACACACACATATATATATATATATATATATATATATATATATATATATATGTGTGTGTGTTGTGTGTATTTATACATACACACACGCACACACACACACACACACACACACATATGCATGCATATATATATATATATGTGTGTGTGTGTGTGGTGTGTCTTTTTGTGTAGCTCACATGCTCTGTATCTATGCAACCACAAATGCTCAGTTAAACATAATATCATTATGGTCTTTCAGTCTGCAACACCCCTCTGTTCACAGCTAATTAGTCACCACTTCAACAATGTCATTGGCATTTCATTCACAATGGGCCAAGTGCCTGCTACACAAAAAGAAAATATCTGCTTTTAAACACAGACTGTCTTGTGATCTCACAGTTAAGGAACCCTATGTCTTCCATTCTACTGACTAGACTATTTTACATCTAGTCCATTATTTAGAACCTTTTCTTACACAAAAAAGTGTTAATTTCATCCTTCTTAACTGTAAAGTTGGAATGAATGCTAGGATGGCTAAAAGCAATAACTATTACTTGACCACTTGTCAAATGGAGAAATCTTTGATGACATACTCAGGCCACATTCCTTTAGCCAGCAGAATTGTAATATATATGATCATGAAAATAACTACTACTGTTCCTCCTTATTTAAAACCTGCATTCAGTAGACAACTAGATACCAAAAATCATCCTATGTGTGCATCTGCCAGAAAATAACAGCAGGCAGTGTGAAAATAACCCGTTTATAGCTCTCAGTCCTCTGCCTTCAAAATGTGAGCATGTGAAATATGTACTTTCATATTCAGAGATGAAGCTCACAGCATGGTTAAATATTACTTCAAACCTACAATACTTTTTTGTGCATTAATAAGAATCAGTGTTATGAATCATTAAATGTTACAAATGTGATGGATTTCAGTAAAAAATACACACTAAAGAATGTATGACAGATCACTTTATAGTGGAACAGAGTGAAATGTGGAATTTGTGAGAATCAAAATGAGCAACGTTTCTCATAAATGAGGTACTTCTGAAAGGTGTGGACCTGTCTTAACCAGAAATGTCCCTTTCTGGTAACTTTGTCCAGGAGGCAGAAACTTGCCTTTTCCATTAGTAGGAGGATAAAGAAAATAGTTTATGCACTCAAATCCAGCTGGTCTTAACCACTAGGCCTATCCAGATCATGTAATAGTAGTCTGAATAAGGCATGGCGTGCTGGAGTCTGATTTGGTAGGGTCTCTACACTCAATATAGACAAGGAGTTGGATTTTCCACTTGTGTAGAAATATGAAATAAGTATATAATGGCTACGTAGCAAGGAACCTTGGTCTGCTTCCTAGTAAGAGTCAAAGAATTCCTGTCCCATATTATTTCCTACCCTTGATGCAGGTTTGAAATATTGTGTGCTGTTTACATGTGATGTATTGATAAATCATTGCTAACAAATGTTGAAAGGTCTTTCCTATCCAACATGTTGAATGGCATTTCATTGTAGGATGTCTGAGAAATAAAACTGCAAGTTGAATATCAGGCTGAGTTGCAGGTACAGCCATCTGTCTAGAGGTGAATATGAGCTAACCTTGAGTCATTAATCAGGCGAGACAAGCTTTCTGTCCTGCTCAGTACATTTGTATCAAAAGCTAAAGGCTTTATTTATCCAAATTCCCAACAGGATTAACATAATCTACCATATCTCCTTTGTCATGAGGTATCCTGCCTAGAAGCTCGCATATTCCATTTTCCAGATTTCCTAAGTCTCACACCTTATTCATGTGTGCAAAACATCTCTTTCAGCTCATAGAACAGTTAAATCTGTAAGATGAGTATAATGTAGACATGTTGACACAGGCCTGCCACAAGGGAGCATGTTTGTTGGTTATTTAGCACTAGATCTTCCTATCTCCTGGTACTGCAAGTTTGTGTCACAAAACCATAGGTGTGTGTACATTTGTGCCCCGTATGAAATTAAGAATGGACTTCGGGAATTTTTGCATGTCAAAAAATCAAATCTTGGGAGCTGTCTACAGAAAAAGCTGGACTTTAGTAGTAATTAGTAATATTTCCAACATTTATTTATTTATTTAATTATTTGTAGTTGGTTTACCAGGTAGTCCACTGGGCCTAGAAGAACCCATTTTCAATGGAGTCCTGGGGAAAAAAGCTCAAAATCAATATAATGATAACAAACAAAAATTTCAATCAAAGCTTTTGTTATAGTAAGTACAAAAGTACTAGTAAAAACATTGCATTTAAACATATAATTTCTAAAGCAAAAATGACAATCAAAGTTTTGGTTATACTGATTACAGATAAAATATTTCATTTAACAGAGGCAATTTCTGAAATAAAAAGTGTCAGCATTGTAAATATAGAGTAGTTGCTTACACATGGATTGGTTCCTGCTGTGTTCCACATTTGCTGCAACTAATGTTGTTAAAAAGTAGACTTGTTGAACCATCCATTTTGTTATTTCTTTTTTCAGAACATCTTCCCATAAAGGTCTAATGTTATGTCTGAGAATCATCTGAAAAAGTCTTCCAAGCCAAATTGTCATATAGTTGCATTGTACTTCTCACTTAAGTTTAAAATCTGGAATGCTCCTATTAGAGCATCACACAAACTATTCAAAGAGGAGATAGATAACGTTTCTTCATTTAAAACCAGCCCTAAGATTGGCCAGAGTATTTTAAGGTAGGCAAGGTCTGCTGATCATGCTACTGAAGATTGAAGATACTCAGGACAACAGTCATTTTTGAAGCAGGGGGATGTCAGTTGGGGCTTGTAAAGGACAAAGCTACACCATTGGAGTAATTCTACTGTATATACATTCTTCAGGAGTTTCTGCTGCCTAGATTAACAGAAGCGGAGACAGGGTAAGCCCTTGGCATAGCACCCCAATGAAGCTGCAATGGTTGAGAACTGAAGCCGTTGTAAGAGGGGATGGTACAACCAACAGCGTTTTGAAAAAGGTGCATGAATTCATATCTTTGCAATAGTTTGGGAAATAGATTTAATCACTGAATCAAATGTTTTTTTTTTCTGGAAATCCAGAAAGATGACCACAGTTGATGAAATTCTATGCCCTCCATTGTGATGCATGAGTTGCCAAAGCCTAGCTGATCTGTATCTTTGTATCTCCCTTTCACCAATCTCTGCTGTAACCAATTCATGAAATGTAATAGGTATGTATCCAATCTGATGGGCAAGATCTTCACATGTATTTTAGTTTAGAATTGAAGCAATGGGTCTGCATTATAGGTGGTACTTTTCATTGCAGCTCATACTGTGGAAGGGAACAGAAATGTAAGTAACAATCAGTAAGGAATTTGTTTTTTATATGTATGCAGAAGAAGTCAGGTACTTTCATAAAGGTCTTGGGAAACTCCAACATCAGGTCTTCTACAGTAGTAGTATTGCCAGATTTATTTATTTATTTTTTATTTTACATTTGTTTACTGGGAGAGTCTGACTGGGCATAAAACCCTTTTTTAGCGGTGGCCCGGGGAGAAAAGCTCCATTGTTAGTAAATGATTTTGTTAGTAGAAAGAAAATTGTTTAATACAATAAAGAAAAAAATACCAACACACATTCATAACAGTAAAACGACTAGAACAGAATAAATTGGTCAAGTGGGAGACAAGACCAATAATCTTATATAGCAATGCTTCTAGAAGACAGTTCTTACAGTAGTAGCAGATAGTGACACTGTATACAATAAGAGTGCAATTACGATACTTAGTCTTATGTACAGGTAGCATAGCAAACTGAAGACTTAAAATCTGGCAGATATTAACAGTGAGAAAGAAAAAAAAACAACATAAGGTAGTTTTATGGCTTAAATTCAATGATCATTACATATGCAATTACATTTTTAAAATCAGCTAGTTCCATGGTTTGGGCTACTATGCCCAGTACATGTACAAGTCCAGGAATTGGTGAGGTGGGCTTTAATATGATGTTTGACATTCTTCAAGCTAGTTATAGTTCTAATTTCAAGTGGTAAGGCATTCCACAGCTTAGCAAAGTAGTAGGACTATAGAGAGTCACCTGAGCTATTTTTACTCCTGGTTACTTCAATTAGAGCTTTATTAGTGGATCTTAGTAGATGGGTACTTATATGGGGATTGAGGAGGCCTTGTAGGGCTGGTGTTTTATTGGATGATAATGAGGATATAGAAGTTATCATCTCCTCAAGTAAAGTGGGCCTGATAATTTCCCCATTCCCCTAATGAGACTTGAAAGAGTGTGATGGAATAGAACCTCCCTCCATACTCTGAGTTCATGAGAGTTGGGCATGGGTGTGATATAGACGTTGTTATACCTCACGCCAAGTTGTTTATTCCTCGGGATAGAAATACAAAGTCCCATTCTTACCCATAAGGCTGTAAAAGAGAGCTTTCCCTTCTTCTTGTTCTCCTCTCTTTGATGTCAGTTGATGATACTATTGAGGAAAACATCCCATAGGATCATAGGATCATAGAAAGTTACTAGGCTAATGGCCCAAGGGACCTTACAAGCCAGATTTTACCCTTGTTACCATGACTGGCACCTATTGCCCCTGTCCAAGAGGGATACATGGACCCCCTGGGGTTCCCAGGTAATCTCCTTACCCCAGCAGTATCCCCTTAGCCTCCCCCAAACTTCACTGGATATTGTAGCACTTATCAGCTTAATATTTCCACTTCTGTCTAAGTAGATAACATCATGGGTTTCCATCAGCAAAATCTCATCTTTATACTACCTCTTCAAAGTCAGAGCCTTTTACCCTTCCACTCTAATGTAAGCCTCTGTTGCTTTTTCCTTTCTTGAACTGTATCATGGGTTGCTTAACACCAGTTTTAAAGTCATCTCAGCTAGATTTACTAAGTGTGGTTCTGTTTCACTCTGGAATCAAAAAATAAACTGTCCTCTCTCCCAAAGTTTTAGATAGTTTATCCTTAACCACCACAAATTCAAACCACCAAGCAGGAGGCAGTAGCCTCTGTTCCTCATCCCTAATGCTATGACATTTAAGTTAAGTTGAGACCGAGATGAGACAGATGTTCGAATCATGCCTGATCTTCAGTGCAGTGGCACTGATAATCCAGTAATGTATGCTACTTGCTACAGTCCATTAGGTTTGAAAAAGTAAAATCCCTAATCCCATCACTAAGGTCTTACCACATCTCTCATATAGGAAGAATAGAGAGATGAACAGTCAGCAAGCATGGGAGAGTGGTATTGCTGAAACTGAATTCATCCTCAAGTCTGGGTGCATACCTTCATGAGGTGGACCCAGTTTTCTATAATCTCACCAAGGCAACACTGGTATACTGTATAGACTGTATTTATATAGCATATATCATGGACAGAAGTAGGTCAAAAATTTAAAAAGATAGCTGGGTGCATAAGACCGTGATAAAAAAGTGCACGATCCTGGTAGTCACACTGGTGCCAAGACTGGAAAAAATTACAGTGCAGAGTCCTCAAAATATGGAAACTTTCCTACAATTGGGCGAGGCCTGGATGACCCCCCCCCTCCCGTTGTAGAAGGAAGTAGCAGACCACAAAAATCACAAAAACTGATTGGCCAAAGTAGAGCCAAAAAGACAATAGAGTGGACTATTGAGGATAAGAAAGAAATTATGTGTTGTTATTATTATTATGCAAAAAGCCCATAATTTCCAGATACAAGATATACAAAAATATTAAGAGATAAATTAGAGAAAAGAAAAATACTTCTGCAAGAAAAACTGTCAGAAGCTTCAAATATAAATTTCTGGTCATTAATACAACAGATGTTTGGAAAACAGTATATAGACCAAGAAACTTTTATCTGTTTGGAAAAGGAAGCATCTGAGAAAGTGCAAAAATATAAACAACAAAATCTAGATATTTCTGAAAAGTATAAAAAAGAAATATGGACATGGGAAAGAAAGAGAGATTTGACATGGTGCAATATTATTCAAAGGCAAAAGCCAAATTAATTAACATAAAAAAGGCAGCCCCAAAGATATTTGAAGAGAAATATAGGCAAAGGCATGCAGACATAGAAAATTTTGCAATAAAAAATAATATCACAAAGAGGGAACGTAGAAAAGCAGATTAGTAAAGTAGATGTTAAAAAAATAGTAGTTGAAGTTATGGAGTGCCTGCGAAGTGAAGGATTTGATATAAAAGATCTAACACAGGTTACATCACAGCATGATGGAACAAGTCCCCAAGGTAAGGAGAAATAAGAAGATCAGGAGATGCTTGAAGAAAAAATATGGACATGGGAAAGAAAAAGAGAGTTAATATGGTGTAATATCTATGCAAATGATAAAGCAAAACTAATCAATGCAAAAGGAGCAACACCAAAGATATTTGAAGAGAAATACAAGCAAAGGAATCTGGACATGGAAAACTTTACAATACAAAAAATAAGAAGACAGAGGAAAAGGAGATCAGTAATGGAGGAGTTAAAGAAATAGAAACTGAGGTTATGGGGTACCTACAAGCTGAAGGATTCAGTGTAGAAAATCTAATTCAGAAAGCACCACAATGGGATAAAGCAATGGAACTCCAAATTAAAGGGAAACCAGTAAAATGGGAAGCAATTGGTCAGTTGCCATATGAAGATATTATGGAGCCTTCCACAGGAATAAAGTACAAATATTCACTTGAAGATGAACAGCAAGGGAAGGAATAGGAAACTGGAAACTCTGACATAGTTAAAATTGAAGAGTGATAGGCTAGTGAGTTTTCATATGACAGAGCAATGGATGGCATAGGAGGAAATCGAAGAGAATGTGCCACAGGAAGATGCAATATAACTTCCTATAGAATGACCACAGGAAATGGAAAACAAAAAAATGTACCCTCAGTTTAGAAGAAAATGAGCTAAGAGAAGAGGAATTGCTTGACTTAATAGAGATACATAGACACGTTAAGATCAATGAAAGAAATAGACTGCAGAGGGTCAATAAAACCCAAAAAGTCAGAAGTTTGATAAAACAAATGAACACGATAATTAGGACTGTTCATAGAGATCCATGCAATATAATAGAAGTAAACAGGATATATTACTGTGCAGCTAAATTAATAACTGATAAAGTTCTACCACAAGAACACAGGGTAGTGAGGGAGAGAAAGGGGAGAAATCAAATCCATCATGGAAGCATCAAATGCAGAAAACTATAAAGCAACTAAGACAGGAAGTGTCATTGGTAGAGGAGTATAGAAGAGGGAACAGATCAACAAAAATACTTAGATAGACGTGATAAAAGCAATGTGCAGTATTAGAACAGATCAGGATCTATCATGCACTATCGTAAATAAACTAAAAATCTCAGCACAGGCAGAAAAACTTAGAAGATATGCAGATAAATATAAAGGAAAAGTACAAAATAAGCAATTTATTGATGACCTAAAAAAGTTTTATATAGAATTGGGAAACAAGGTAAAAGAAATTGAAAGATCACCAAAAAAAGAAGAAATAGATACATTTTCTATGAAGATCCTGTGGAACATAGCAAAGATGCTAAATGGATAGAAAAAGTAAAAGACAGAATAAGAAGTTTAAAGCTACAGGACATGAAATGGGATGAAGTAACAGCCTAAGAGATTGAAACAAAGTTAAGAAAAGCCTCAAATTGGAAAACCCCAGGCCCAGATGCAGTACCTAACTTCTGGTTAAAAGTATTAACATCTTTGCATGAAAATTTAGCAATGAGTAAAAACTATTTATATGCGCACCTCAAATAGACATCAACCTGGCTAACAACAGGAAAAACAATGCTCCTACTTAAGAGTGAACCTGCAAGCTAGCCTAAAAATTATTGACTAATAACTTGCCTTCTGACAACGTATAAACTATACTCTGGAATTGATGCCGACAGAGTCTATAGTCCTTTAGAAGAAAACTCAATTATGGAAAAAAAACAAAAGTGCAATAAAAGAAAGTCATATGAATCAAAGGATCATTTGCTGTTAAATAAAGTTATAGTGGACTACTGTAAAAAGGGGAAGAATTTAAGTATGGCATGGACTGACTACAAAAAAGTATTTGATAGTATCCCACATTCATGGATAAAAAAGTGGTTAAAAATGTATAAGATATGCCCTACGCTGATCAACTACATTACAGTGACCATGAAACAGTGGCAGACCACTTTGCAATTAAGCCATGATAAAGGACAAATTATTATTCCAGGGATAAAAATTCAAAGGAGGATATTCCAGGGTGACTGTTTGTCACCACTGCTATTCTGCCTTGCCCTTAACTCATTAAGCTGTCTACTTAACAGCTTAGGCCATGGCTATAATTTGGCTCCTAGAAAACAACAAAGTGTAAAGACTTTTCATTTTCTCTTTGTCGATGATTTGAAACTGTATAGCTCATCAGATGAGGAACTGAAAGTGCAACTGCACATTGTCTAAACTTTTTCAGATGATATTAGAACTTCAACTGCCACTTCAAACTTTAAAGCAGGAAAACTGCCGCACCAAGAAAACATCAGTTTGGGACAAGAATGTCATATCAAAGAATGTGGGAGTGTATAAATATTTGGGAATTGATGAATGATCAACAATAAAACATGAACAAATGTGAATAAAACTTAATAAGGAGTAATTTAGAATACTTAAATTAATCCTGAAAACAGCTTTGACATCTAGGAACAAAATCCAAGCTATAAACCAATTTGCTCTTCCTGTCTTAACTTACAGTTTTGGAATGATTGATTGGCCCCAAAATGTGTTGGATAGATTAGATAGGAAAAGAAATAGGATGCTTCATGCTCACCAAATGATTTATAAAAATCAGTGCATGCCAAGATGATAAATTCCCCATTCCGAAGGAGGGGTGGGCCTCCATGAAATTGATTGCATGCACAGATCTGCATTCGTGGGACTCCACACATACCTGCTGACCTCAGAAGCCCAAATGTAGTGAAAGTTCTGAAACACGAAGAGAAGAAATCTAAGATGACTTCCCTGCTTAGGCTAGCACAAGCATATCGGTGCCAGGAATGGAAATCAAACCACAAGTGGATAAAACTCAGGCAGCAACTGAATGTACTAAAAAACAAAAGAAAGAATATAAGGTGAAAGACCAAATGAGAGGGCAAAAATATGGAAAATGCTTAAATATAGTTGCAAGTATAGAAAACTTCTGAAGAACCTTGTGTTGATGAATGAATGCAGGAATGGTTTAGGAGAGGTGAATTCAAACCGAGAGATGAAAGGTTAATATTGGCAGCACAAGACATACACGTTAATTTACAAAGTCGATTGAACATGTGGGAGAAACAGACAAAGGCAGGTTTTGTAAAACAGAATTGGAAACAGTTGCACACCTCATTGATAGTTGCAACATACTAATGGCAAAAGTACTGTATATTGAAAGGCATAATAATGTGGTGAGACTGTTGCACTGGGGATAGTGCATACATTATGGCATTGAAGTGGCTGAAAAACACTGGAAACATGAGCCACCAAGCATCATAGAAAATGATGAAGTGTACATCACATGGGATTGTCCATTACCAACAGTTCAAAAGATAGATGCTAGAAAACCAGATATAGTGGTCCAAGAAAAGAAGACAAAAGTAGCATTGATCATTCAAATCGCCACACCCAGTGACTACAGTGTCCTACATACAGAGAGTCACAAAGTCATAAAATATCAGGATTTACAAGCAGAAATGAGAACAATGTAGAAGAAATATACCCAGATAGTTCCGATAGTAGTAGAAGCAACAGATCTTACAAAAAAGAGGCTACAATCCTATTTAGATATGCTACCAATACATGTAACTCCATACGAATTGCAGAAGGAGTCATTACTGTTCACATTGCAGGTGCTGTGAAGAGCACTTTTGGCTAACATCAAAGAGTGAAACAATATTAATTTCATGAACTTTAAACGTACTTTGACTTAGAAAGGGGGTCCACTCCCGTCATGGTATTAGAAACCCAAAAGATTTGGAGAAATTAAAAAAGAAAGAAAAAAGATGAGAAATTAAAAAAAAAAAAAAAGAAAAATAGTTTTTTAAATGTTGCAAACTCTGAATAGCTACCAGGAGTCTCAAACAGCCTAATGGAAGCACATCCAAACTAGTTTCTAAAATGACACTAAATTTTAAGCCCCCACATACACAGAGCAACCAGTACACACTCAATAAATTCAAGCATGATGCTTCTTAAAGGAAATTGAAGGGTGGGGAACAGTAAATACAAACATTGCAAATAATAACTGTAATAGACGGACACTGTCACATGCAATAAAACTCCCTGTGATCAGAAAATGATAATAGCAAATGAAAATCACAGATGTCACTTCCAGAAGTAAAGGTTGGGGTAACCCTGGGGTAGATACACTAATCTACAGGGAAAACAAATATAGGAAGGGATAATAAACACTATCATGGAGTAATAATCACTGGGAGTTATTTTCATGGCAGCCTCTGTATTTTATGTACCTTTAATGTTTTGACACAGTTGTCTCCTGCAGAAAATAGAATTTTATTAGTGCACTTGCAAATATTTCCAAAGATGTTTGAAAATAATATCTAGTTTAATTAGATAGAGAGAAGAAAAACTGTGTGTTTGCAGTGTGTAGGCATTAAATGCAGAAATCATGAGGCATTAAAATGTTCACTTTGATGGAAACTTAAACATGCTTGTGCCACCAATCATTCATTTTACTTAACAAGGAAATAAGTAGTTGCAGATCCCAATTATTTGAGCTAAATTTTGTTCCCTTACAGCTGACCATCATCCACTCCTAGTGCCTGTCCTTGACTACTTGACTACTGGGGCCTACTCAACTACTCTCACCTCCTCTGGACCTATTCAGACAACAGTTTGAGGGGACCAGGAGTTCAAAGTGTCCTGGGCAATATTTTCCATCCCTCACCTCTGCAATGGGCTGATATCAGTAGAATACATCACTCACCCTCTGCCAGCATGCCATGATTGTCTTCTTAGCCTCCACCAGAAAAACTGAATCATGCAACTGTGCCTTGAGCTTGCACACCTCCCTCCCCAGGATGGGCATGTTCATCGACCCTGTCTGTGCTATCAACCATCTAACCACTTTTTGAACTTGGGTCACCTGGACCATAGACAGCACTCTGTCTCTGTATGCCACTGCTGCAGGCCTGAGTGGCAGATCTTAATTTACCTGAGGATTAATTTTCCACTCACAAAACATCTGTACAATGCATATCCTATATGTTTGGCATTTCCTTCAGCATTTTTCACTCCACAGACTGATCAAGAAATCAACTCTTTTCTGAAATGTACTTTCCCACATTACATTGACCCAAAGTGATGACCTCTTTCCATCAAACTTTTTTTGTTTGCCCATATCACACTTTCCTGAATTATTCCTTTCTCTTCATTTATGAAAATTTTGTTGAAGTACTGCCTCATTACTTGGATCAGAGGTTATTCATATTTCTTCTGGCTGATAATGACCTGATCACTTTAAAAAAATAGTGGCCTCTCACTTAAGTTGCTTAGCACCTCAAAACCCTTTGAAAATGCATAAAGCATCTACATTTCACCTTTTATGATAATTTCTAGAGAGTTGACAAAGTCAATATCATATATATTAGTATACATTATACGCCAAAATTGTTTTCATTTATCGATCCACAGAGTGAGTGATCATACCATGAACATTTATCAACAATTTAGTTTAGAATGAATGGGCATGGGTGGTTGGGTTTTGGAGTGTAACTTTAAAATACTCATTGTTTTCACACCTGTTTGGATGCAATAATTCAGCTTCATTTTGGTGGTCTTATTGTTTGGGATATGTTTCTCCTCTTCTTTAAGAAAATATGAAGCCAGCATTCGCTAAGCCAATTTATACATGGTTAGACTGAAATTTTATCTGTTTTGAACATGCATGATTTTTATATTACTTTTGATTTGTGTTTTTTCTTTCCTCTTTCTATCTTGCAAACCCAACACATTATTTGTTCTGTTACTCTCATATTTGCCATAACAGGTTACTTGTATAACAAAATTCTCCACAAAAAGTCACCAACTTTATATAAATTTTCAACCCTTTTCCTTTTTGCTTTATAGTATTTCTAACATCATCTGATATATCATCCTGTGGTTATACAAGGAAAATTTTGCATAATTTTTTCATAAGACTCATTTTCCCCAGGTTTTAGTGATCTCACAGAAATACTACTTGCCCATTCATTCGTTCTGAGCTGCATTTTATTTCAATTATATCACTTTGAATAAAATGCATTTAAGGCCAGTGCCCTTTAACCAGCCACCAGTGATATATACCAACTCCGAGATCACACTACAGCAATGAAAATTTCCCATTACACACTGTACAGTGTTCTCCATTTAAACAGTCCAAAATTTCAAAACTCAACCATAAGAAATTCAAAGTTTTGAAACTTTGAGCTTTAAAAGTAGATCTATGTATATGCAGATGTATATATATATATATATATATATATATATATATATGTGTGTGTGTGTGTGTGTGTGTGTGTGTGTATTTGTGTGTTATGTATGTCTTATTGGCAGCCATTGATATTGGGTCATGAAGCTGTCACAACTCGTCTAAATGACATTTGATAACTGATTATTATAGTCAGACATTTTGTTAACTATAACACTCTGTTGGAGAATTCCCATTGGTCATGTATTTGAGGCCATGGACTTAGTGTATATACATATATATATATATATATATATATATATATATATATATATATATATATATATATATATATATATATATATATATATATATATATATATATATATATATATATATATATATATATATATATATATATATATATATATATATATATATATATAAGTAAAAGGGTAGACTATGAAACCTCCTCCTGTGTACAGTAAATTGTGTTTGTGTTATAGTGTTACACTATGGTAGCATTACCTTCTATATAGCACTTATGGTATGTTTGAGTAGTACAGTACTGCTATTTATGTTGCACCAATTGCATGTAAGTTTGCACAACATTTTTGTGGGTTGAAATACTGGATGTACTGTTAGTCATTTCATTGATGGAGAAAGGTTCAATTTGTTTTATTTTTGATCAGAGCATTTATGATTGACTTTTGTTAAGGAAGTGCTTAGTAATATAATGTGATTCTGAGGAATAACATATATTGATAACTACCCGTATATGCATGTGCATGTGTCTCTGTGTATGTGTATAAATATATATATATATGTATGAAACAAAAAGACAAAACCAAGACAATCACCAGGCTGACTATCAAAACTCTTCTTTAATAAAAAGTGAACAATAAAAGCTTAAAAAGGCAGGATAAGCACTTTCGAGTTAAACCCTTCTTCAGATCTGCCATTAGAGGGTAAACTGAAGCATTTATAGATGAAACTAACAAATCAATGTAGCTGCTTTCAGACACTGCCTTTTAGTTATCCAGAAAGTGTCTTCCACATGAATCTACACCTCTTCAGTGTGGATATGTTCACACTCAAATCAAATATCCAGTAAGATTGTGATTCTGTTATCCAGCCGATTGCATAATGCTGCAGCAGGCTTTACAAATGAAATCGCTCTTTTCAGACATTGCCTTTTAGTTGACAAATCAATATCTTCTGGATGACTCTACACCTTTTCAATGTGGATAGGTCCACACTAAAGTCAAATATCAAATAAAATTGTGGTTCTGTTCTGCAGCTAATCACAGTGCTGTAGCAGAACTTGCTTTCATTAGACATAAGGTCATGAGTGGAAGTAGTAAAAGTAATAAAGATATCAGTAATAAAAATAAATAAATAACCCAACGTTTTTAAAATGTTCACTGTATATATTCAGTTCTTCTTCCAAAATATCTTTACAATCCTGAAAGGTTTACAAAGATCTAAGGAGTGTGTATATTCATAAAGTGAATCAAGTGTCTCCAGTCAGGCATTGCCTATATTACATCCATTCATAGCTTTCTATGCAATTTATTCCCCTTAAGGGCAGTTTGAGAGGAAAATTGGCATTGAGACCAGGTGTCCAGTATGCCTGTAGTTCTGCTATCCATCTCATTTCATGCTGCTCAGATTGTATTATAAAATTACCACCTCGAATATTTTCTTTTACTACTCGCAAGACGATAAACAAAAATGAATGTCCTGAATTTTCAGAAATATGTTTACTTAAGGGACTCTTCATATCTCCTAGCCAAATGTCACTACTATGCTTGGAGAAATGTTTCTCTAACTGTCTGCCAGTTTTACCCAAGTAAAAATATTGACAAGAGATGCATGTCACTATATATATCACTTGCCGTGTCTTGCAATCCACATACCCATGACATCTGTAGTGACTCCTAGAAACTGGGAGCATAAACTCATTTTCCATTTAAATATATCTACAATTCGAACAAGACCTGCATGGAAACGTGCCAACTCTATCTGAATAAAACTGTTTACATAGCAAAGCAACTGCTTCAGATTCTTATTTCTCTTGAAACTAAATGAAGGTTCATTGCCAACAATATCTTTGATGGTTGGGTTAAGTAGCAGTATTTTACAATTATTCCTAATGATATTGCAAATGTGCTTAACGTCACTAGTATAGGTGACAGTGAATCTGTTTCTCTGAGTAGGGAGTACAACTTAGTTTTTGTAAAATTCTAAGGCTTAGTGCTAAAAGGTGTATGCACAACAAGGAAGGGTTCTCACCCTCCCCATTTTTCCAGCCAGTTGCCACTAGATGGACCCCCGAGCCCCCCACACCCCCCATAAATTACATATACCAACTCTGAGATTGCACTACAGTGGGGAAAAAGTTAATTTCCTAACCCCACTGTAGTGCGATCTTGGAGTTGGTATATTTAATTTATGGGGCGGGGAGCCCCCCACATGAGGGGTGCAGGGGGGCTTGACCCCCTGCAGAAACATAGTACAAAGTGTGTTAACTACTTTGGTGTTGTTTCAGGTGGAGGGGATGTTATTTACATGTGATTTGTAGGTTTTGAAATTGTGTTGCAAAGTTTCAATGTTATGAAATTTGGTGTTATGAGCTTTAGACGTTATGTATTTTAGATGTTATGGTCTCAATGTTTTGAGCTTTGAAGTTATGAGCTTTAGATGTTTTGAAGAGGATCCACACACACACACACACACACACACACACACACACACACACACACACACACACACACACACACACACACACACACACACACGCACACACACAGTCTTCCAGTCCCAAGCACTCACTGTTTAAATTAGTAAATTTTTGCTTTTGCTTTCGGCTTCCTCTATACTAATCACAACTGCCTCTATAACTGCCCAACGACCCTGTTTGTGTTATTTAAAGCAATCCTAAGCTACATAGATTAATCTTTTGTTAGATACCGATAGCTTAAGCTTATTACTCACTTTAAACTGACAGTTCTTCAGCTCTTTTCCCTTCAGGGGAAGGACCCATTAAGTTCCTGATTAATCCTGTTCTGGCTGCTCTCTACTCCATTCACCCTGTCTTCTACTCCCTACCCCAACCCACCCCACCCCCTGATTTTCGTCATTAGTCAGCCCTATCCTAGGGTTGCCATCTTTAAACTCTTTCTAAACTACCTAACTCACATTCAGTCTCCATCCTGTAGCTGCTTTAGCCTCCCTTCCGCTGTTCATTGTGCATGCATGGCAACTAAGTAGTGCAGTGCTATGTGTATACTAGAGCTGATATGCATTACTGTCTTCTTATTTATTCTTATTAATACTGTTAACTGCTGATTTAGTTCATTATTATTGTTAACTGGTGAGTTTTTTGATGGTGTTGAACTGAAACTGCTGTTCAAAAATCCTATATGTTATGAGAATTTGGTAATGTAACTGACAAACTGCTTGCTATTTCTATCTTTTATTATGAAGTTAGAGCTTAATTCATTGCATATCTGCCAGGCATCCTGTTAGCTGTTTGCAAAGTGTATTCATGATCTGGCTGCATCTGTAAGCATTCCTGTAGCATACTACTGCACTTAGAAGACTTAGAGACTGGATATTACAATTGATTTTGTAGAAGGTTAAATGACTGCAGTTAATTTTGCTGTTAGTTCATATTGAGTAACATAGCTGTAGCATTATTGCATTAGAACAGCCCTACGTGTGTATTCACTGCTGAATCGTACAGCTGTTACCTGTTAACTTAGAGGCTGCATGTTAATGCTGTTAGTCTGTGGTTTTAAAGAGTAGGTTTGAACATTTTTCCAGTAAGCAATGAAACAAAATGTATGAACCAATAATGACAAAACTACACATTACAGAACATTTCAAACACAAAAGGCCACTCAAACTTCTTCAAAAGCGGACATACTTTGGAGTACAGCACCTACATCCCCCCTTAAAGGGGACACTGCAATATCAGCACTCCATCAACATAGTGTGAGAGTAGAACCCAAAGCCTTCTGCACAAAGAAAAGCATGCTACCTGCTGTGCTACCAATGCTGCTTTTAAAGTACAGCCACTGATAATGGCCATTTGCTAAACAAAGCTATTACATACTGAAAACAGATTTAGCATGAACAATAGTAACCTCTCCACAGTAACCACCTTAATTATAATTTGCTACTGTGCCCAATAATTTATTTTACTACCTCTTATTACTCAACCATTTATTCTTTTCTTTCAGCTTTGTTTCCCCTCTACCACTGTATAATTAACTTATACTATTCATAAAGTATTTTATTGAATGTACAAACATAATTACTTGAATCTAAGCATTCTGATTTAAAGCGTTTTTTACTTGGTGAATGTCTGCTTTATTTCTATGTTTTCTTTTTTGTAACTCTGCTACAATTGTAATATTTAAGCTGATATTTTTAGAAAATGTCTGTAATTGTTTTAGCTTTTCTCCCATGGCCTCTACTGAAAATGTAAATTTTTGGCCTAGTGGACTTTCCTGATCAACAACTGTCAATAAATTTAAATCACCGGGTCCAGATGGTTTTACAGCTGAGTTTTTCAAGACTCATAAATCAGTCCTATGTCCATTCCTTCTAAAAATTTTCAATTATATAACACTAAATGGTATATCAGACTTACACTGGAACACCTCTAAAACCATCCTTATTCTGAAAAACAGTAAAGATAAAACTGACCCTAACAATTACAGACCTATTTCCTTAATCAACATTGATATAAAAATCTTAACCTCTTTATTAGCAAATAGACTTAAAAAGGTCCTTCCATCTTTAATTTCTTCTGATCAAACAGGTTTTATGTCACATAGACATATTTGGGACAACACTTTAACATTGGATTCTCTTATACATTTCGCCAAATCTGATAAAAACCCTTTATATGCATTAATTCTTGACGCATCCAAAGCTTTTGATAGAGTCAATTGGGACTTTCTTTTTCAAACTTTAAGTTGTTTCAATGTACCCAACACCTACATAGATCTGATTAAAGTTATTTACAAAGATTCTTCTACCCTTTTATACATAAACAGATGTACATCTAATCCTATAAAGATTACTAATGGCACAAGACAAGGTTGCCCTTTATCCCCTTTTCTCTTTAATTTATATTTAGAACCTCTTTTACTGTATATATCACAGAACACATTTCATAAGATTCCTAAAATTTTGAATACCCAAGTGTGTATATCTGCATTTGCAGATGACTTGATATACTTTCAGACACCTAGTACAGATCTTTCAAAATTTATCAAATCTATTAGCAAATTCTCACAGGTGTCAGGGTATCAGATTAATAACCAAAAAACATATATATTTCCTTTAAACCCATCGGCTCATAAACCACATTTTTTCCTGACTCAACATTCCAAATCACTTATGCCATAAAATATCTAGGGACCCAAGTCGCACATAATAATTTTTCTACCTTTCAAAATAATATGTCTAAATTATGGGCAGCAGTCCTGCTTGATATTCATAGATGGGAACAGCTAAATCTACCACTTCTTTCAAAAGCTGCTATAATTAAGATGAATATACTCCCCAGACTTTTATTTCAATTCAATGCCACAGATCAGGTAATTCCTAAATCCTTCTTTTCCAAGATCAATAAGGATTTGGCTAGGTTTATTTGGTTTCCTAAATCAGTTAGGATTTCATATACCAACTTAATTTATCCCAAATCTAAAGGTGGTCTAGGCCTTCCAAACTTTCATCTTTATTATTTAATTATTTCCACCAATAAGCTTTTATCCATTTCAAACTCATTTCCCAGGAGTAATATCTACCATCCTATATGGGCAAAAATATGGCACCAACAAATCCTAATCAGGAATATTAATCCAAATGCTCTCCCATTTCTTTCTATGGATACCATCAATTCCTTTAAAATATCTAAATTCTTAAAATTTAAAATTAATTCATTTCAAACATTGTTAAAAATCATTAATCTAGACAATATCTTTCTACTAATGCAGCCTCTTCACTTAAATCCAAACATTAAGTTAAATAACTTACCTATTAACCTCTCAAAATTCCCTCTCATTAAAAATTACACAGTCTGGGACATATTACAATATAAAGATGAAACATTAATTGATTTACGTAAAATTCTTAAAGTAAATATTATTTATACTCCAATCTTAAGACAACTGAGAGAAATAGTTGCTGCAAACTTTGCTCACATCAAATCAGACATACAAGCCTTCAAAAACTATGACATAGTAATACATGCCTTATCACTTCCAGAAAAAATGTTATCTAAAACATATAAGCTCTTAACTCAGATAATTCATAACTCAGATTGTCTTTTCTCTAATTATTGGGATAAATATAATACTCAAATATCTGTTGATCAGAAATTATCAGCTATTAAGAATACATTTGAATACTCCCCCTTCAAGAAACTCTTCTACACCCAATTAATGATTAATAATAATGCATATTTCACCCCATCAAAACTTAACAAATTTGATTAAAATAAATCAGCATCATGCTCTTGTTGTTCTTCACCCAATGCAGATCTTTTACATATTTTATGGTCTTGTTATCACTCACACAAACTTTGACTTCCTTAAAAATCCATTTACAAAAAATGGGTTACTATAAATCTACTTTGTGTTGGGAGTTGGCAATACTACACATTCCAACTATCCACCTCAGTAAGTTAGATGTGCAAGTGATAATTTATATTTGTTTACTTTTAAAACTTTATATCACACAAAATTGGCTCGACCGTACAAAACTAAATTGGAATAATTTTAAGAATATGGTCTTCTTATATATTTCAGCACAAAAAACATTAATGAAAAGTCCCAAGAAAATGGCTCAATTTAACAAAACTATTGTAAAAATTCTATACATTATAAACATTGAATAATATCTTATTTTAATTCTAGATAATACTTTACCTAGTCCACATTTGCAAAGTTTTACTTACTCTTACCTATATTTTACTCATAGTTATCTGTCTTTTGGTTAACATATGTAAATATTGTAGATAGTTAATGTATGTTGATTATAATATATGAGACATTTTTTTTTTTTACTTTTATATAATTTATACACATCAATTGTCTCCTAACATGTTTCAAAGTATACCTTCATTTGGTTGTTGTGTTTATCATTAATTAAAATGCAATAAAAAGTTTTTTGACAAAAAAAACAACTGTCAATAAATTAATAAATTGCTTCCCGTTAAACCTAACATTCCATGAAAATACACAGAAACTCAACATTCCTTGAAAATGTACAAAAATTCAAAATACTTTGAAAATGCACAGACACTCAACATTGTTTGAAAATGTGCTGGAACCCAACATTGTTTGAAAATGCATAGAAATATGACATTCTTTGAAAATGCACTGAAACTCAACAGTTCATGAAATGTACTCATTGACAACAGTTTGGCAGTTGGTGTATTTCAGCAGTTGGTGTAGAGGATTCAGGCTCCAGAGTCCTGTACTCAAGGTACAAAGTTTGAGCCTGAATAAGTTAACCAACCTGCCATTCCTAACTGGGGCAATACACACACACCTGCAGCAGCACTTGTGATTCATGTTCATTCAGAATTGCAACAGTAATGCTGCTCAGTCAAGTCCAGAATGGCAAAGCTCTCCATGCTCATCTCTTAAAAATCATGCTCTGCTCCAAAGTTTAAATGTGTGATTTACTAGAGACACACACACACATACACTATTTAGGATGCACTCTGTGTGTGTCCTTAAAGAAGAAGTGTAACTCAGTTAGAGTGCATTCTTAAAAAAGAAGAAAAGTAAGTTTTGTGGCAGCCTCTCAGTCAGTCCATCCCCCACCCCACAGTTAGTAACCCTCCCAAGCCAGTGGGCCCTAGGCAACTGCCTAGGTCATCTAGTGTGGATCCGGCTCTGTTCAAGTTTGTAGTAACTTTATATTATCAAGACAAACTGAGGTAGCTGAGACTGGGGAGTGATATGTGAGGTTTAGGATGCACATTTTGTCAAATTTAGACTATTAGTATATATAAGATGGTTTTCAAAACAAGAAATTCTATAAGTAAGTTAATTACTCTTCTGAAAAGCAAGCCAAAGTTGTTTGGTATGACTGAAGAGTAATACTTCAGACATGATTTTATAATGCTATAGGCAAATGTGTACCCAGAGTAAATATTTTGAGTGCTACCCTGTTAGTATGTTATATGCTGAAAGCATTAATAGGCCTGTAATAGCACACATATCATATGGGATCAGCAAAAGTAATTGTTAATTTCATGGGTAATCACAGCACAGCTCCGTATGCAGTACTGGCCTTCCTCCTACTAGATCACACACTCAGTCAGAGCTCCTTAGTTAGTGTTTAATGAATTCTTAGCTAATAGCTGATGCAATGCCCCTAGGGCAGGCAGACAACAGATTCCTTAAGAATAACACTCCAACCTACAAGGTCAGTATTGTGCCTTGGCACTTACTGCTGCTGTGTGTCTGTGTATGTATGTGTGTGTGGGTTACCTTCATTTCATCACCAAGACCAATTCACTGAAAGTTCATTTCACTGACAACTCATTTTACTGAAACACATTTCGTCGACAGTTATACATGGCCTGTTCCCCATTGTAGTGCGATCCTGGAGTTAGAATATATAGTGGGGGGGGGGCATAGCCCTCCATATATTATAAATGTTTTAAATTATACAGATGGATACGTACAAGTGCAATGAATAACTGTTTTGCAGAAAACAATATACAACCAAAGTATGTGGGGGGCTGTGCCCCCCACACCCCCCTTACTATATATTCTAACTCTAGGATGGCACTACAGTGGGGAACAGGCCATATATAACTATCGACGAATTGAGTTTCAGTGAAATGAGTTGTCAATGAAATGAGTTGTCAGTGAAATGTGTTTCAGTGAAATGAGTTGTCAGTGAAATGGACTTTCAGTGAATTTGTCTTTCTGATTTGCTTGTCAGTGAAATGAGCTGTCGATTAAATGAAGGTAACCCATATATATATATATATATATATATATATATATATATATATATATATATGTATGTGTGTGTGTGTGTGTGTGTGTGTGTGTGTGTGTGTGTGTGTGTGTGTGTGTGTGTGTGTGTGTGTGTGTGTGTGTGTGTGTGTGTGTGTGTGTGTGTGTGTGTGTGTGTGTATCTGGGTGCATGTGTGTGCAGGCGTGTATGTATATACGTATGTGAATTTAAGTCTGCCTGTGTGTCTGTATGCACTTCTTAATTAATGTTTTGAGATTCTAAGAATATCTTCTAAACCATGCAAACACATGACAAGGGAAATATTGACCATTCAATCAAGAAGCCTATGAAACTTAGATTTACAAGGTCAATAGCAAGCAGTATTAGCTTTTGCAGTAAGTAGTGTTGAGTTTAATTGCAGAAAAAAGATGCAGAGAACATTTTTTCACATACGTGCCCTACATAATCACACTTTGAGGGCTTTGGTTAATAAGCAATTTATGGCTGCATCTTTTTAGAACTTGTACAGGTAAGTTTGATTAAAGCATCCTCCAGGTATATCAAGAACATAATTTTTTTATGTCCCATGCATTGTTATGAAAGGATGACTTGATGTTTGACAGAACATGATGCAGAAATGGCAACAGTTTCTAACAATGCTCTAGTTGACAAAACTGTGCATGAAAAATCAATGCAGTTTTAGGAGCAACAAGTACTCAGCACTTTACAGGGAATCCAAAAAAAAGTCCATCCTTATATGACAAGCCAGAAGAAATCCACAACATGTACCATGTGCTCTTTCATAATGATCTAAACTCCTTGTAGTCCCTAAGTGCAAATGAGTGCCAAACTTGATTGGGCTGATTATTCGGTTTACTGATGACAAACATATATGTGTTGTGGTCTTAGGTGGAAGGACTAGATTCTAGCTTGCTTTCCTGAGATATCATAAATGTGTGAGTTTATGCGGACTCTAAATGGCAGCAACCTGAGTGCGGAGTCCTGTAGGCTTCCCAAGTTAGGTTGAAGTTACCCAATAGTCTGAATTATTGGTCAGTCCTTTCTGAGTTGCTCTGTAATTAGAAACTCATACAGGATCAAATCAAATGCCTTCACTATGTCCATAAACAAAAATATTCTTCAGTTTCCTATTGCATAAACCACTATACATGACTTTACTTACGGTTACCACTGCAGTATGCCTGCAACTTGATTACATACCTTCTGCTTGCATGTCCACTTCTTTTAAGCTTTTACAAAGAAGCAGGGGAAATGGGTATGTTTCATTGACTTGCTTTTCAGTGTCTCATGAATGTATAAGTAAATGCAATCAAACCAGCTCAAATAAAGAACTTTGTTTTATGTGAGGGTAAGTCCCGATGTGATCCCATATAGTGGGTTTGTTTCTTCTCCCCATATATTAGCATAACCCTAAAGTCACACAACCTTAAGACAAGTTATTAAAGCTCTGAGTTCAAGCTCATTTAATTGAACTGGCTCATTATATTGTGGCTCCTTGAAAAGGATCCTGACAATACAAATGCATGCTGAAAAGGGTTTCTAAACTCTTTGGGAAAATGTCTTGAGTATAAGAAAGTTTAAGTGGGCATATTAAAACCATGGTTTCCTGACAGCCAATTGGTCTAAAGGCAAGCCATTTCCTTTGTCGCTGGAGACCTGGGTTTGTGAATGAACACAGGTTACTGCAAAGGTCATCAGGGATGAGGAAAAGATAAAGCAGCTTGCTGCTGGAACCTGTATCTTGTGAGGAGGTTAAAGAAGATCAATGCTCTTGCAACCCCTGGTGTAGCCCAATAACGTCAAAGGCTAACTCTGTAAAGCGTATGATATAATATCTTGTGCTAAGTGAATGGAAGCACTCAGCCAGTGAGTGACATCACTCTGTAAAGCGTATGATATAATATGTTGTGCTAAATGAATGGAAGTACTCAGCCAGTGAGTGACATCACTCTGTAAAGCGTATGATATAATATCTTGTGCTAAGTGAATGGAAGCACTCAGCCAGTGAGTGTCATCACTCTGTAAAGCGTATGATATAATATCTTGTGCTAAGTGAATGGAAGCACACAGCCAGTGAGTGACATAACTGTATGTAGATCTAACTGTTGGGAAGGTTCTCTAGCCACTTCAGCATGATGGTTTCCAGCACCCTATCCGCAAGGGTCTATATCAGAGCAACAAAAATCTAAAATAGCGAACGACCTAAAGGTCAAAAATGCAGGACCTTAAACTCGCTATTGTGGGGGGGCTGTGCCCCCCACACCTCCCTCTAAACATATATATACCAACTGCAAGATCGCACTACAGTGAGGAAAGGGAAAATATTCCAATCTTCACTGTACCTCACAAAAAGCAGATCGAGGTCCGGCATTTCCGACCTTTAGGTTGTTCGCTATTTTGAGTTTTCGGTGTTCTAATAGGAACCCATCAACTCCCCTCCCAGTTCTAGAAACTTCAGTGCAAGGTATGCTTTTCAAGAAGTCAAGAGCCATGCCCAGGAAAGGGATATGTCCAGGACTGTCCAATCAGGTAGTATAGATGTATCCTGGGATAGTGGATGGGGTTGTGATCAACCAGTGCATACAATACAGAAATACATACATAAAACCATTGTTTCTCAAATTCACTGCAGAGTTTATTGCTACCCATTTAACTCGCATATTTGGTATCTCAATCTTTTTTTTCTTTTTTTAAATCTATGGAAAACAGCTGTAATCATAGTTATTTGTAAAATTCAGGTAAGACTCCTTTTGGGATAACTGGAGGTCAGCCTCTGTTTGCCTTGCCGAGCCAAGCTGTTTGAAAAGCTGGTTGTTAAGCAGGTACAAGACCACCTGGAAGTGAATGGCATCTTGTCAGTAGCTCAGTGTAGCTGTAGATCATAAGAGATATATCTACAGCCCTCTGGTTGTTAACTGATGCCATCTACTCCAATATGATCCTCTGAATATTGATTGTTGGGATATTTATGGACTTAACAATGCCTTTGGTAGAATGAGCCACTCCCAGCTGCTTTCAGTCTTGCATGAAATGGGCTTTATGAAATGTCCAACCAAATAGTTTTGAGGGTAATCTGCATGGAATACTCTGTGGAGTCAAACAGGGGAAAACGCATTTCTGTTTAGCATCCAAGTTGGGATTCTTCAAAATTGAGATTCTGTGCTGCTGTAGTTTGCAGCCTTCATGAGTGGCCTAGTAACAGTAAAGCCAGGACTGAATGAGTACTATGACAACTTGGTCATATGGTCTTGGTGACATCAGCACTAAGCTACACAGTGACTCACAGCCTGTGATGAAATGACGTATGAGCACATATTTTGAATCAGTACAAGCAAAACTCAGTGTATGCTGCTTTGAACTCCTTTGAATTAAGCAGTCTGAAAATACTCATATCTGCAACAAATTTAGGGTGTATCAATGAACAGAGAGGGCATATACAAATACCATGGGTTAGAGCTAAGTGGATGTCAGGTAATGGGCTTCACTCTTATAACTTACTTTTTGTTACAGAAAACTGTGTCAGCAGGCTTATAATGTACCTCATAGTAAAGAATGTTATGCATGTTTACAATGCACCTTATTATACAGTGAAGAATGTACTGCATGTGTGTAGTGCCCTTGTTATACAGTAAACAATATGCTGCATGTTTATAATACAGCAATAACCCATGCCTGGGTGTGGGTAATGCTGGATTTACCCACAGTTGGTGTGATTTGGTCACGAGGATAGAGCCCGAGTGACCAAACAAAGCCAACTGTGGTAAATCCAGCATTACCTACACCCAGAAGTGGGTTATTGCTATTATACAAGGACATTATTTAAGAAAAAAAATAATTAATTTTCTTAAATAATGGCATTGTATAATGCCTCCTTGCTGCCCTTCCGCAGCTGTCTGGTATTCTGCGGCAGTTCCGATGTACTGCACATGCGTATGCCTATGCAGTACATCAGAGCTGTGGGCAAAAGCAACGGAGAAAGCAAGATCTCTGTTGCTTTTTACAAACTGTCTCGCTATGTTAAACAAGTTTAACATAGCGAAACAGTGTGAATCAATGGAGATCTTGCGTTCTCCGTTGCTGTAAAAAAAAAAAAAAGAGTTATAGTAATGGAAAAAGTCCGGGCAACCGGACCTTTTTCCATTACTATAACTCTGATTTACAACGTGCACGCTGACCAATCAGCGTGCACGTTTTTTGAATATTAATAAGGGGTCGTTGTATAATGTACAATATTATACTGTAGAGTGAATGGGAGGGGAAGATGGTAAAAGTCAAGTGGGATAAGCTGATTCTTCCCAGTAGAACTGAGCAGATTGGGATTGCACAATTTCAAGGAGTATTTCAGAGCTACACAGTTAAGACTCCTATACAGAGCACAAGCAGAAAACTATAATTAAAAGTGGAAAGAATGATGATGAAATAGGGATAAGGCTCAAGAAACAAAGCAAGACTGGGATTTTGGATGCAGGCCTTTAAGGAGAATAACACTAATCATACAGAATAGTATATCCATAAAGTAGTAGCAAATACTCCAAGAACTAAACCAACATGGGAATGGAGAAAGGGGATTCTACAAATAGGGATGACTGCAATTAGGGATACAGACAATAGGCAAGAGGAGCTGGAATTTATTGGAGAAAACTGGCAAAGGAACCAATGTATTGGGAGCAAATAACTAGAGAGGGAAACATGATAAAATGGGAAGACTCCAAGAATTCATTTGGACTGCAGGTTAGAGATTGACTTCTCTATCAGGGATTGGTATCAGGATATAGGCAAAGAGAAAGAAATAGGGGGGTTCTAAATGAAAGACCAGCACTGGGAAGAGTTTTTAATAGAATCTATAACAGAAGCTGCCATTAAAAAAGTAATAATTATTACATTATATATAATACAATGCATGATAACTATAAGAATCAATCAGAAGAGCTTACAAAGGATTGGGAAGAGAGATTGGATAAGCAATTCACAAAGAAACAATGTGAAGATATATATATGTCTCCAAAATAAGCAACACAATTTAGTAGATTTAGGATTTTTGCTTGGAAATGTTTATATATATATATTTTATACTCCAAGTAGACTCCAGAGAATTTTTCTTCATGCAGACAGCAAATGTTGGAGGTGTAAAGGGGAAGAAAGAGATAATTGGGAACATATTTTTTGGGAGTGTGGTGAGTTGGAGGATGCACGGTCGGAGATCTGGGTAGGCAGAGATTGGTCTGACAAGTGAGATGATTTTTCTGAGCTATGATACAGAATCCAAATTGTCTAGACATTAAGGCCTTGCTGTGTCTAATAATGGTGGCCACAAAAAGCAATTACTAGAAAATGGAAATCAAAATTTAAACCAATTATACTGGAAGTAGTGAATATAGTAACAGAGATAAAACAACTGGAATTCAGATCTTTAGAAAAGGGTAGGAGCAAACTACATAAGAAAAAATGGGAATTGTGGGAACAATACATGCAAGGGAGGAATGAGGTTTAAAAGGCAGCAGGACTTAAATGTGCTATGTAATGTTTGAATGAGAAAGATTCAGTAGATTATAAATGAAGTATAATATTCACAACTGGGAGTGTGTCAGTAGTTTGTGATGTAAAATATTTGCAACTAGGATTGTGTCAGTGTGGTTTGTTTTCATTTATATAAATGTATGATTGCCTATGCAGTAAGTGATGGTTTAATAAAGATGTGTCCTGTTTAAAAAAAATTGAGTGGTTTATGTAATATTGGTTAGGCTATAAGATATATAACAATGTATGTGAAGTATAATGTTTGTTAATATAGTTTCATTAATTTTATATAAATGTAAATATGCCTATGTCACAATTCATAATTCAATAAAGGTGTTTAGAAAAAATATTATACAATGAAGAATGTGCTGCATGTGTATAATGTACCTTATTATAAAGTGAAGAATATGTTACATGTTTGTAGAGCACCTTATAAAAAGGAAAGAATATGCTGCATGTTTATAATGTACCTTATTATACAGTGAAGAATGTGCTGCATGTTTATAATGTACCTTATTATATAGTGAAGAATATGTTGCATGTTTGTAGAGCACCTTATTATACAAGCAAGAATATGTTGTATGTTTGTAGAGCATCTTATTATACAGGAAAGAATATGCTGCATGTTTATAATGTATCTTATTATACATTGAAGAATGTGCTAAGGAATATGCAGCATGTTTATAGAGCACCTTATTATACAGTGAAGAATGTGCTACATGTTTATAGTCCACCTTATTATACAGCAAAGAAACCCCTGCCCTTTTATAAACTTATTGTACAAATTATAGTTTTTGCACTAGATTGCCCCACTGGTATGCATTCAACATGCTAGGGCTGAATCATTTTCCTTATATTTAAATCAGGCAGGAGCAGTAAACTTCTTAAGGCCAAAAAAAAAAAAACATTTGCAATAGGAGTCAGGGACTTCTTAGCCTTAGCCCCCAAATTATTTAGCTATCCCTTCCTCCAGTCCACAATGATCAAGTTCTCATTCCTTGTATGTACAATTTGTTTTCACTCTCACTACAAGTATGATAAGCCACCGAGATGAAAGGATGAGAGCCAAAGGATATAGATGCCTCCTGCATAGGAGAGAAGATTTATGCTGTTAGTCCCTTCTTGTAATTACCTGAAAATAATGTGCAATACTCATTAAATATTTTTTTTATTGTAGGCATATGGTTTTGCATGCCCAAGATGAGCAGCTGTAATGCACAAACTCCTTTTCTGCACTCACACATCTGAAGCCTCTTGATAGGATCAAATAAAATCAGTCTTCTTTACATGGGTGACCATTTCAGCCACTCACTCTCATTCCACACCAACTACTTGTCCATTACTCAGGCCACAAGTTTACCTGAATTATCTGGGATATAGTTAATGGTCCATCTGTTTGCTTGCTTTCCTGGGGCATTTGTACCACATGGGACTACAGTTCAAGATAACAAAAAACCTTTGTAAAAGAAAACCTGCTTTATCACCTTAAACATCCTGTAAATGGAGAACTTCCCATCCACCCAAAATAAATATTTATAGATATTCTCCAGTGTAAAGATAATGTGTGCTGTTTAATTTGTAGTGAACGTTCCTATAATACTCATTCAGCAGTTGCAGTGTTAAAACTATCCACAAGAACATGTTGCACGCTAATACTGAAACTGGCACATAATCATTAATTTCATTTGTTGTAAATTGAACACTTCATAGAAGCAAGAAATTACAAAATGACAGAGCTCCATTTAGAATATATGGATGAACAGAGACATTATTTATAATACTCTGTCTTAGGCAATTGGTATGAAAATGCATGTTCAATGCGATTTATATATTTGTAGTTAAGAAGTGACATCACATCTAATTTCCAGGATTTCCATGTATCCATAACATTTCAGTTGCAGTAGTGTTCTGAACAATGGGCAAGTACCTGAATTATAGCACTTGTCCAAAACATGCATTTGACATGGTACACTGAGCTGATTATGGGCCCAATTCCAAAAATCCTGCTCTCAGCATAAGGGACCACTTACACTGAGAGCAAGTCTTTTGGATTCTGACCCCCCCTTGCAAGCCGGTTTATAAATAGGCATTACATCAAAGTAGGTCACTTACACTGAGAGCAAGTCTTTTGGATTCTGACCCCCCTCCCCCCTTGCAAGCCAGTTTATAAATAGGCATTACATCAAAGTAGGTCACTTACACTGAGAGCAAGTCTTTTGGATTCTGACCCCCCTTGCAAGCCAGTTTATAAGTAGGCATTACATCAAAGTAGGTCACTTACACTGAGAGCAAGTCTTTCGGAATCAGGGTGGATGCTGACAGCAGCTCCTTTGGAATTTGGCACTATGCGCTGGAGTAATGTTTACTGGTTTTCAGTAATATCATTATTAATTAAATTAAGTCTTGAGGAAAGGATCACATACCCCCCCCACACACACACACACACCCTTACCCCACATGGGAGATTGGAAGTGGGGACTTGACACCAAAAAGAAAAAAGCCATCTTACAGTCATCATGTTTTGGATTGCTTGAAAGAGAGGTAGGTATGGCTCCATCCCCAGTCAAGTAACATGATAAATGGATATTCCACAGTGTGTCAACTGCAACAACACTGATGGACCATTCCCTTTAAATTTAATATTAAAATGTTAATTTAGTGGCTCAGGATGAAGTGGATGGTATATACCCCATGGCTTCATGCAGTTCACATCATGGCTATCAAGCAATACAAAATATTGCAGTAAATTACATTCTTAACCCTTCTTAACAGACAGTTATCTCACTATCATAGAGTCATAGTTCTTATGCTATGGCATGATGATACAGATATACTGCCAGGCATTTTATTATGATGTGTGAGTTATACTATTAGAAATATGAGTAAACAGCTTCTTATTTGAATTTCTACATAGTTGCTTTTTTCTGCTCACACTGGTGACTTGTATATACTGCTTAAACTGTGTTTTCCTTTTACTGCTGATCTGCTGCCTTCCATGTTATCAGGTATCTATATTTTTGCTGTCCTGTTTCTATGCCGGAGCTGTGGCTGACAAAAGTTCTTCTTGCGCAGTTACTCTTCCCACTTAGCAAACATTAGCTAATAAGGCAACAAATATGAAACAGTCTCATTCCAAAAAGAAGACAATCAACCCCTTTGTACTACTTCTACTACTGCTACCATCAGGGACCTTTAAGTTTCAGGACTCATGGCAGACCTGTCAACTTGTTTGCTACCAGTACAGCTCTGTTCCATAGAGGGATAAAATGATGACAATGCTGCTGGTGACTTTGACTTGTAGCTTGGTAGCCTGTAGGAGATGGTTGGGGTAGTTGGGTGTGAGGTGCTGCTGACAGCTTACTGATTTTTATAGAGGTAGTTCTAGGTCATCACATGGGGGACATGCAGTGGGAGTGCTTTATGTTATACTCAGTGTTGTCAGAGCCTACCAAACCTGCACTGCCCAAGTGCATTTGTAAGCTGAGGGGAAATGAGCATGCAGAGGCATGCCTCTCCTAAGAAGACAGCAATTTGTGGAAGACCTCTGAAGAGCTGTTGAGGGATGTGCACCCACATGGAGAGGGTAGGCCACTGTGCAGAACCAGCAAACTGCTCTCCCTCCCTACCCTCAAATTTTCACTAGGGAACAGATGGCTTATGTGAATTCCTGGGCAAGATCAAATGTTCCATAGGACTTTTCCTTGTCTCAGAATGCCTGGCTCAAATGTCCCTCAAATGAATAGACCAATAGGGTGCAGGTAGAGATGCCATCAGGTAACATCCAGCAGGGACCTAAAAATACATTATTTCTTATATTATGGGCCCTCAACACAACATCTGTCTAACACATTGACATCTGCAGTTTTTAGGTGTTGATCATAAAATAAGAAACATATGATTTCTTTTAAGTGCATTTTGCTGCAATTTTACACAATATCAGCTAACACTGTTTTTAGTCCATCCATCCATTGCTATTAAGTTGCATAAAACTTCTATACTGACTCCATGAATAGCTAAACTGGCAATTTATTTATTTTATTTATTTATTATTTATTTACATTTGTTGACCGGGAGAGTCCGACTGGACGCAGGTCCATTTTCAGTGGAGGCCCGGGGAGAAAAGCTCCACAATAAGTGTTACTGACATTATATAGTTTGAGAAAAACAGAATTTAAAAATTATAGACATTGTTCCAGCTGTAGAACATGATACAAGATTAAAACATAGTTGTAAAACAGCTGTTGAACATAATACAGGTTTAAAACATAGTGACAGATGAACAGAGTTACAGATGTAGAACATAATTCATCAGTGGATGACTGAATCAATTTTATTTGTGAGGTACATAACAGACATTAACACTTGTTGCCACAAGAAGTTCTTACTATATGGTAAGTAGCTAGGTTTATGAGTAACCAAGCTTGCTAAAATTAAGGTAGTTATGGGGTGCAGAGAGAGGTAGTGGGTGGGTGGAGTGGGTGATATTAGAGGGGGGTTGCAAGGGCATATCCTGCATGTTTTTAAGTGTGCTTTTAGTAAAGATTTGAAGTGGGTGCAAGAAGTTACAGAAGTAATTGAGGGTGGGAGGGAATTCCATAATTTGGCTATAGCACAGGAGAATAATACTTCTCCAGCAGAGTTATTGGCTCTTGTGGCCTGCGGGAGGTTTTTGTTGTTGGATCTTAGAGGTCTGGTGGTAAGATAGGATTGGAGTAGATTCTGGAGGTATGGGACATTTAGGGGATGGTTTACTAGTTTGTGGGCGAGTGTGAGTTCGTACCATTGAAGGAGGTGAGGAGAGCTCTAGTCAACCCAGTTCTGCCAATGAGAGAGAGTGGTGACTACAGTAGGAAGCCCCTGTGGTGAATTTGGTGATTTTGTTGTAGCAGGTTTCGAGCTTATTTAGATTGCATTGTCTTAGGTTGGTATATATTGGAGAGGCATAAAGTAGGGTAGAGATAAGGTGAGAATCTGCTACTGAAATCTTTGCTGCTTTGGTAAGTAGTTGCTGATTTCTATATAATGCTCCTAGTTTTTTGTGCACTTTTTTAATGGTCATGGATATGTGAATGTCAAAGTTCAGTTTATTGTCTATTACCACTCCTAGCAATTTGGTATGTTCTGTAGGATGGATAGTGGCATTGTCTTTTGCTGTGATGTTAAAGTGAGAGTTGTTTTGGGTAAGTTTGATGGGTTGGAAGATTAGTAATTTAGTTTTGTTTGGGTTGAGTATTAAGTGGGCATCAGATAACCAAGTTTCAACAGAGGAAAATACTTCCTGTGTGACTTTTTGCAGTTTGGGTAGGGAGTGAGGTGTGCAGATGATGGTTGAGTCATCTGCGTATTGTTTGAGTGTGCCATGTGTGGTGGCAGAGGCTAGATTATTGATGAAAATTGAGAAGAGTAGGGGTCCAAGGATGGACCCTTGGGGAACCCCTATAGAGACAGGTTGTTGGGGGATAGGTCATCCTGAGATACAACTGATTGTTGGCGGTCAGACAGGTAACTTTGAAACCAGTCGATGACTGATTGAGAGAAGGATAGGTTATTAAGAAAAGACATGAGTTGTTTGTGTGGTACCATGTTGAAGGCTTTAGAAAGGTCTAGGAAAGTAGCTGAGGAAAGATAACCAGCATTTTTATGTTGTAGGATAGTGTTAGTGAAAGACAGTAAGGCAGTGGTGGTGCTATGGTTTGGTCAGAAACCGTATTGGGTGTTGGAGAGGAGGTTGTTAGCAAGGAGGTGATCTAAGACCTGAGAATGGATGCATCTCTCTAGTATTTTGGAGAGTGGAGAGAGAATAGCTATGGGGTGGTAATTGGTTAGCTCTGTGGAGGGGCCGCCTTTGTGGAGGGGAAATATGTGTAATACTTTCCATAGTGTGGGAACGTAACTTTCTGACAGAGATCTGTTAATCAAAATGGATACTGGGTAGGTTAGAACATCAGCTGTGAGTTGTAGCTATTCACTTGGGAGGTTATCTGCTGTTAATTTAGTGGGTTTAAGTTTAGTTAACAGTTTTTTTTTATTTTGGAGGTAGGAACAGGAGAGAATGAGAAGCTAGTGGGGAGATTGCTAGTTGAAGTTGAAGGTGTGGGTTTGAGGGGGGGTATTGTCTAGCTAGTGATAGTATGGTTTGTGTGAAATGTATTTTGAAAGAGGTAGCAATATTTTCGGAGGAGTGAGTGATATTAGGAGTAGGGGTATTTACTTTACCTGGGTGGAGGATGGAGTTTATTGAGGACCAGTATTGTCTGGGGTTACATTAGGAGGAGGTAAGGGCAGACTGGTAGTATTGGATTTTGTCCTGTTTTATTAGCTTTTTGACTCTATTGGGTAGTTCTAGGAATTTCTGTCTAGTAGATGGGGTTTTGGTTTTGCACCAGTGCTCCCAGTCTTTATCCCTGTTTTTCATTTCAGACTTAATGGTTTTCTGTAGCCATGGGGATGGTTGGGCTCTGGTTTGGGAACGTCTTATTGGGGCATGGTAATTAAGAATGCTTAGGAAGGTATTATTAAAGTAGTCAACTGCGTCATCTAGACTGAGGTATTTTAGAGGTTGCATGTAACATTCTTTAAGGGATGAGCTGAATGAGAGGGTTAAAGTTTACTTTTTTTGCATATTTGATGGTAGATGACAGATTTCATTTGCTATAGGTATTATATGAGTAGGAATGTTGGGGAGTGATCACTGAGGCTGTCCAATAGGCAGCCTGCTATATATGACTGGGGGCTCTTATTGACTGGTATCCAATCCAGGGTAGCGTGTTTGTTAGAGCTTTTATTTTTCCTAGCAGGTGACTGGACTAGTTGGGTGAAGCCATGAAGGTTTACATGATGGGTTGGGTGGTTGCTAGAACAGGATTGCTAGTCAGTGTTGAAGTCTCAGAAAAGTAAAGTTTCTTGGGGTAGATGGTGGGTAGTCCAGCTGAGGAGGTTTTCTAGTGGAGGGATGTTTTGGCCAGGTGGTAAGTAGCATCCTATTATGTCTATGGTTTTATTTTGGTTTATTTTAAGGTTGGTATATATTATTTCCTCCTTATCTATTTGGGGAGCTGCTAAGTTTAAGATCTGGATGTTTAGATGCTGTTTAAATATTATAGCTATACACCTCTTTTTTGTTTAGTCGGTCTACTCTCAGTATACTGTAACTATTTGGGGTTGGGTATGTCCATCAGAGTTGCTTACTAGGCAAGTGGAGAATGAATATAGATTGCCAGGCTTTTCTTCCATATTGCACACACCTATGGATAATTTAAGAAATATAAGACAACTTACCACATGTTTTTAGGAAGAAGCCCGAAAACATGAAGAAAACTCATGACCACAAGAAGGACATAAAAGCACATAAAGAAGGCCACCTCTCCCAGCTGAGAATCGAATCAGAGAACCTCTTGTTGTGAGGTGATAATGTAATGCACTGCACTACTGTGCTGCCTCTAGTGTGTTTAGGACTGCTCCTTAAATCATAAGCATAACTGCTTTGGAAAATGAGGAACGTAAAACAGGAACATTTATTATTCAGATATTGGGAGTAGCCAGATTTAATTACTAGCCAGAATGAATTGTTAATAATTCTAATGCTAACAGCTAACAAGCCAATTGCTAAGAAGTGGGAACTCCATCTTGGTCCATCTATGCTGGGGGTCATAGGTATTACAAATCAGGCAGAAATGAAGAAAGGGTTATGATGGGGTAGAAACAAAAATTTGTAAACAGATGGCTACCCTGGCTGAATTATTTAGAAAAGAGCAAGGAGAATTTGGGTAAGCAACCAGACTACAGCTTCATTTTTTTATATTGTTTTTCCTAGATCCACTATGCATATGTTTGTGTATATAATTTGGTGTTTTTGTCCATAATATTAATTTATGTATTTTTGTGTATTCAGTTAAAGTGGATGCTTTCTAATTTACGCTTATGTTTAACCCTTGGAATATTCAGTGCTTACATAGTATATTGTTTGAAGGCTGTAATAAGGATGGATGATCAGAAATGAAATGAAATGATTAAAAAAATTACAAACAGTGCTGCGTAAAAAGCTATGAAACGTGATCTCTCAGTCTCTTCTAGAAATATTTTTTCTTGCAAACTGTGAACAACCTTTTACTGTTGTCCACATATGACAATGACGGAGGTTGTCATGACATTGGAGTTAGACATGTCTGAAGTAAAACAGCTGCTTATGTAGGCTTGCAGGCAAACTGCTTTTCAATATATAGCTCAAGAATGTCATCTAAACATATCATTTACTTTTCTTTGTGACAGCTGTCATCTTTTTGATCTTGAAAAAAACGTGTTCTTGTTTCCTAAGCAGTTGCATTTTCTATATTAAGCTACAGTGTGTAATGTAACTGAAAGCCTTTTTTTCATTTGTGTATATGCGCTGAGTTTACAAGAACGCTACACTTACAATCTCATATTAAATATTTAAAAACGAATGAGCAGGTGCTGACTTTGAAAAGACACAGTTATGACTTGTATATGAGTTTGTCCTTGCATAAATGAAATATAAATAAACTATGCGTACACAAAGTGTACATCAGTCTGAGTAAACAGATAACACAAACATATCTCACACCTTCTTCCTCCTAATTTTAGTTTTTCTACTGATTTTCTTGCAGCCTTAAATATCGAGGGAGATTCATAAAGGTTACCACAAAGTGCAGACTAGGTGCACACTTGGTGTAATCATTCTGAGTGACTAGAAAGCACAAAAAAAATGCAGTAGGAATGCTCTGGAATACAAAGCATGTATACTTAGTCTAAGTGTTAATGAATCTGGCCCATTAACTGATAATAAATGTGTGCTTAGTTTTGCATGGCGAAAAACTGCAATTCCAAATATGCTATTGCTGCAGTCCTGGTATAAAGCAATGGATATAAAAGTTTAAGTGCATGTTTATAACATTCCATGATACTCAACTTGTAAACCTTTGCAGAAGCCACAATCATCATGATGTAATGAGAAAAATAAACAATATTACAAATAGAAAGATTTCATTTTTGTGGATGCCTACCTGGCCTAGGAAATATGTAATAAAAGCAAACCAAGTGCATGAAATAATCTGAGACAGAATATAACAACAGCATTCGTATGACTTTTTCATTCAAAATGACAGCTGTAAACCAAAATAGCCTGTAATGTAATAACTTAGAAAGTAAAGAATTACAAAATGTATATTTTTATCATGACAAAAATATGTGAACAGAATTGACAGCATTCCTTTTATTATATATGTAATTTAGAAGAAAGTACATCATTTGTGAAATTGATGTCTTCTCTTATGTGTGATGCCAGAATAATACTATGTTCAAACTATATTCTGCAAATCAAAGTAAATCTTGCAAAATACAATCAAACCATGTCATATAATTCATCAAACCAGAAAGTGTTCATTCCCTACTGGGCCGGATTCCAAAAGAAAGTTGCGGACAGAGCAGCATGCCAAAGGAAGACGTCAGTGTAGCAGCAGCAGATGCGATTCCATAATGCACATTAAAACAAGACCAAGTTATTATCTATTCACATAGGAGAATCATGGACTCCATGCACACCCTCTGGAATCAAAACACAATTGTCATGCTCACTGCAACTTAAATGCAACTAAGTACTTTGCTGACAACATTTCTCAAAGCATTTGGCTGAGGCCATATGTGCTTTAACTTAACACCACTATATTCCATATATTCAGAAGGAATAATGCAGAATCCACAAACCTTAATTTAAAAAAAATGCAACAGACATTTAATGCACTACCTCAGGCTGGGGTACTGCAAGCCATACTAGAAAACATGCCCCAAAAGTCAGCTAGGTGTCGAGCCAAGATACAGTTTAACCAGCTCTCTGACCAGGAAATAATAGCTATAGATTAAACAGAGAGCTGGTACAGGCTGCGTGCAGGGCATGTGTATCCCGCATGTATGCTTTTATTCTGTGCGGTAACCAGCTGATAATAGAAAAAAGTTTGCCTGGATCTAGGTATACTGGTCTCTGGGCCATTTTAGCAGCATATGGGAGACACCATAGGAGTGTCCCAGACAACTTCCAGTCAAGTCTTCTCACATTTCCTAGAAGCAATGTGCAGAAAGGTGGATGAATATATCCATTTCCCAACAAAGCACAAAACTGCCATGCAACAGTTCTATGAAAATAGCCAACTTCCACCATGTCCTCAGTGCAATAGACTGCACCCACAGCCCAATTAAAACCCTAGCTATACCTGGTGCTAAATGGTACATCCATAGGGACAGACATTGCTTAATTGTCAGGTGGTGTGCCTAGCAGATGGCCTCATTACTAATATCATGGCAACACACCTAAGAAATGTGCATGATGTTGGACTGTGGAGGGAAATCTGTCTGCGGGCCGCATTCCAACATGGTGAAATTTCTGAGTGACTTCTACTTGAGAAGAAGAGGACCACAGCTATGATGTAAGCAGAATCTAGACCTGTAAACACTAAGAATATGGACTAAATATGTGTTATATTTCTCCTATAAGCAGGTCACAATGGTAATCCAATGGAGCCTTGGTTAATGACACCATGTAGGGCCTTATCATCACTGCCATAGGATCAGAATGGCACAACAGGACACAAACTGGATCAGCTGTCATTGTTACTCTAATGTACTTTAGGGTGCCCACAATGATGGCTTACACCACTTTCCTGGCTGCCCCTGCCATGTCTTGAAACACTCGGTCAACAGTGCTGTACCAAGGAGCTGGATGTGGTAACACTAGCATTTTGGAACATAGTGTGAGCAGGAGCAGTACTGTGATCTAACATGACTGCTGGGCTCACAGTTTAGTGACCAATAGCAGATATGCATACATAATGTGGCACAAATGTTGATGTCTGAGGGCCATTGTGTGGGTCTAATGAGACTGAGTCTGCCTCTCCCAACAGGAGTTAATCTGCTTAGTACTGTTAGGGTAAATAACACCCGGTTCATAGTATGGCATTACTTTAGCATAAGACAATACATTGTCATGCTATGCACCCTTTGCTGCCATGTCACGCTACTAACCTTCACTTACATGCAGCTGATGAGCTACATGATCAGTGGCATGGGCAAGTGCACAAAGATGAGGTCCACGACATAGCTGTTAATGTTTATTTGCCTGTAATAGTAATTGGACACCCTCTGACACACATCCATGCATATCAGCTATACTCCCACGTATAATCTGACAGGCTCCATCCTTCCTGAAGAAGAGTCACCATCATTACCAGACTCATCATGGGACAGTGAGTCATGATCATCATCATGCCCATCATCTGATGTCCCCACATCATAAGAATGGCCACCCACAATACCCTCCTTGAGGCTAAACTATGAACCAAATGGCAGTTCCATTCTGGGCAGGACAATAAACCCAGTGCAGTGACCTGTGTGGCATGGGTGCACTGTCACAGTTAGGCAGATCAAATCCCACCTCAGGATCAGTAGATGGGCTAGTGCAATATCACACATTTTGCAGAGAGTGTTTCGTATTAACTGTGTTGGTGAGATACAAGTCTGTAACACTTACTTTACGCATCCACACCAACTGTGCCTTCATGTTCATGGTGCAATTCTGCTTCTGTGACACTAACATAACATAATGGTAAGTAGTGTGAATTAATGTCCTTCAATGAAAATTGGTGTGTGCTGCAGTGTTTATGAATATTGGACATTCCAGTACATCCTGGAAAACCTGCCTCAGTACCTCTTCTGGGCATCCGAATATCCTGGCTGTTGGTATGATGTGAAGCCAAGAACACTGCTATCTCATCCAGGGTTGCTAATGGTGGCCTACCTCCATAGGCATTCCTTGCCCTCTTATAGTGGTAGAGTCTGTTGGCTGCACAGATGATCATGCCAGAACAATGTCACTGGCAAGCCTTCATGTCTCGATTGTGATCACACACAGCATTGATCATATTTGTTGGATCCTTCACACTTGATTCCTCCACACAGCATTGCCTGTCCATCTAAGAAGGTTTTGGCTTTGCTGGGGCAGAGCCTTGATTATTATTTCATTTTCTCTGTATGATAAACTGCCTGTCCTATTTCTGTGCAACATGTGGAAGACAGAGCAGTCTGCACATCTTTGAGATTATATAGGGGCTCACATATTGACATAACAATGTTAAAATCATATGTCAAGTGAATGGCTTGCCTCTCATTTACAGTGTATACTTATGCAAAACAGCCCATGTGCTATATACCACTGTTATGTACAGATAATCTGAACAGACATGAAAAACATGACTGCATAGTTAATCCATATGGGCTATCTACATCTGTACATGTATCAATCCATTTAATAAGTTTCTATAGGTCATATATACAGAAATGGAATTTGAACCCAATGTCAGGGCCAAACACTTAATCAATGTACCATAACTCTAGTACTATTACAATGCTGTTGTCAAATTATATGAACATCTGAACACAAGTACCAATTCTATCACAAGAATGCAGGATGCATCTCAGATATTGTTGCAGTCAAGTGACAAACAACATAACTAATGAGAATGTCATTATGTAGCATGCAACACACATACAGAAATGTACTTAGAAAAAAGGCAGTAAAATGTCAGCAAATTAAAATGGCATGTTATGGAATCATGGTTACATATCACCACAGGAAACAACATTAGTTCTAAGCCATCATAATGTTGCCTCTATCCCACTGAATGTACTCATAACTACTACTATATGACTAAACATCAGACAGTATACATACATCAATCACTGAACATATGACTTGCAGAAATCCCTGTTAAGTTGTTGGTCTCTGTAAAGATAGTCTGGATATTACAGGTTATTCTGCAATAACTATGAATATGTTTTAAATCCTTCCATATCTGTTGTTCTCTGGGAATGGTTTCTTTTAATCCATACAGCTGTATATGGGGAAAGCTTGTTGTTATTGATGGACAGGTATTGATATGTATTGATATTATTGAAGTCTACCCCCTCCTCCTTTATGTAACAGACAGATTATAATGGAGAGAATTTCGAACAACATATGCATGAAAAAAATTCCAGTTGTATTATACAACATAATGATTACGTAGGCATATGATAACAGCTCTGCATTCCACCACAGCAATACAAACAGGTAATAGCTTACCCTTGGAAGCTAGTTCTAATTCAGCTATACCCCAGAGTGAGATTAGCTAAGCACACACAGCTTTCAAGTATCATTTGTGGCTTAAATTATAAATGAGGTTTATTAGCATTCAGTGTTTTGGAATCCCATTAGCGAATGTCTGCATAAGTTCTCAAATTTCTGTGCATTGACCAATAGTTTGGTGCAAGTGTACAATGCTTGATATAACTGAACAATAGGTATCAATAAATGGGATTGTCTCTAATACATGCCCCATGCCCTCTAACAGTCTGCTGCCATCCTAAATGTGCCAACTTTAAAATGTAAAATTGATACATTTTCTTATCATACCATTGCTACCTGTGAATTGAGAGGGACCACAGTTAGCAATTTTTGGAAGGCTGGAAAGAGGCTTTAGTTGTACCAGGTACACAGAACTGGACTGAGTAGGGAAGCACCCAGATACTCACTGTCTAGGCTGGACACGAGCAGAGGATGCGAGCATGCCCCAAGAACTTTGCGATGATCGATATCTTATACCAGATTGACAGGAAGCACCACATACAGATTGTGATCTAACAGATTGGCATGCAGGTCTGCCACTGCTATGATGACCTACACTGGGGGCATAGTGGATCATCACTGAAGGAAACGGTGAGGTCCAACACCAGTCAGCAGATGCCTACCATAAGCTGCATAATCCACAAATTAACAACTGTATTATCATACATGTATGTAGTAAGTATATGTGCTTCTGTGAGTCTGTGTTTCAAGTGTATTCCATGGGTATCCGTATTCATAATAGTAATTTCCATGGAGGAAATTTAGTTCTACTCATTAAAGTTAACATTTGTGTGTCGCCTCATTCTGAGATTATCCACAGCTACACTGGGCCAGGCCAGTGTACACATTTAGCAAGGTTGTTGATTATGATTTTATATTAATAAGGACTTTACACATATAAGTATTACTGCTACTCCATAATATCTGCTAATGAGCTGTGACATCAAATCCCAGTGAAGCTTTTTTTTGTAAAAATATTGGTGGTGGTTCGGATTCAGGCGCCTAGGCAGCAAGACATTTCCCTGTGGTACATTTGACTGGGGACACATGGCTGAAGTGACATTCAGCTGCAGAGAAATATGGCTGTTTGCAAATTCCCTATGGGCAAAGAGAAGTGCACACTGCCATGCTCGCAGCTTTAATAGCCAAAGGTATGGTGGCAGAAGAAGTAATTAGTGTTGTGCTCACTGTAGAGTACATACTTATATAACTACAACATGTAGAAGTGTGCTACATCATGCAGGAAATCCAGCAGGCTACTGTAGTCACATTTATGCTCCAGTATGCATTTTAGGTAATGTTCCCTAGACATTGTGAAGGGGGAAATGATCCACACACTCCGATTATAAAGGCACTGCCCATTGTGCACTGCATTTTTACTGCCACTGACATGCCTTCTGGCCAGCCTGCTGCTGATGCCTGCCATATTGCCTGCTGTCTCATGTTCCCTTGGGGACCATGGACATTGTTTTCCCCTTGTGCATTTGGTTATTAAAGCTGTGGGCATGGCAGTGTATGCTTCTCTTTGCCCACAGGGAGTTTGCAAACAGCCATATTTCTCTGCAGCTGAATGTCACTTCAGCTAAGTGTCCCCAGTCAAATGTACCACAGGGAAATTTTTCACTACCTAGGTGCCTGAACCCTGTTCAGGTCTGCCCTCCTCCAGTCTGCTCTTGCACTTGTTAATCCTTGCTGTTGCTTGGCTGCTGACAGCCTAATGGATGACTGTATTCGATATCCACTGTGTACTGCAATGATGGCACTCCTCATTTAGTGTGCTCGAGCATACAGCTACCATCATTCATACACATTCTGATATGATTGTCAAATGGTTTCCAAAATCTCAGCAATGATTTGTGCATTAGCACATATGTATGTTTCTGTTACACCATGACTGGTATGCATCCCTACCCTGTTTGTCAATTTTCCTTCACCCATGTTGTATAGTCTCCATGTTTTCTGTCTGTGTATCTTACCTCTGCTTTATGTGTATTTCCAACCTTTGTTTTTCATTTCTTATGATATTTGTTATATGTTTATACCTCCTCTTTTGCCCTACTCCACTTTTCTTGTTTTTTCCATGCCTACTATTCTCCAAAAAACAAAACAATTGGGCCAATTCCTATAAACAAATTGCCCATTTCCCACTGCCTGTCCATCTGACCTTCCTATTAGATCAAATTTTTGGTGTGCCCCTCTTCCTCTCCCTTACCCCACATCTGATTTTCTTTCTCTCTATTTCCGTAATTATTTTTTTTTTTTCGAAATTTTGCAGATAATGTAGGATTCTACAAACTGTAATAGGTGAATTTATACATCAGTTTATGTATTATGACAATAACAGTAATTGTTTATGGATATTTGTCACTTTTTGGACATAAGGACCGATGTGTATTTGTCTTTATTTAATACTGTCCACCTATTACTGAAAGTTCCTTTGCGCTGGTTTACTTTCCATAGATGTGCATTAGTAACGCACATGGATATCTTACTTTATGAATGAGTTTTGCCTGACTACAGCTTTAAAATGACTGCTTGTGGTTGCATTGATATTACTGATTATGTTATGTCTGCTTTGCACTGAGCTATTCTCTGTAGACTGGGGCATATTTGCACATTACTTGGTTAGCCACAATTCTTGTCTGGAACTTGGAGCACTGCGCCAGATTTCACAAACTTTGTGGAACCTGACCCACTGTTTTCTGATCATTCTTTATAAGGCTGCCACAGCAGTACATGTGAATAAGAATCCTTGCAATATGAAGCAGTTTAGATTCAATATTTCAGAAAAAAATACTTGTACTACTTTGATTTTCCATTTTTTGTAACAGAATATTTAACAGAATAAACAATTTAACAATAAAAGTTGATAGAGCACAACTGTACTATGCATTCAGATAAACAGGGCAGGTTGTTGAAAAATAAATAAATAAATAATTTGATAAATAAACTATACATATACTTAAATATGTTCTTATTTGTTTTCCAGGATAGGGCAATAATCCTACTGGTCCATTTTCAGGCCAGCTTGTTAAGTACAAAACACTTGAACTTTTTACAAACACAGAGTTTCAACAATTCATCGAACAAAAACTCATGATATTCAACAGCTGCACTTTAGGCAGGAGAAAATGCACCATCACTTAAAAGTATAGAAGTATATTTCATAAGGAGTTTCTCACTTAGAATAAGCATTTCATAAAACAGTGTAGATATACAGATAAATCAATGTGAAGAAATTAACCAAAAGCTCCCTAGCTGTATGCACACAAAATAATTGATTTAATTAAAAAATAATATACTCTCAGTAGATAAAGTCAAACCTAAACCCTGGGATTTAGAACAAGGCTCACCACTCATGTCACAGGTCTATCAACTACTGTGACACAGAGAACATGCAGCTTAGGGATGACTATAACTGCAATGAGATAGATGTCATTATTCTCTCACTACCATGTTTCTGAATAACACCAGCACTGCCAGATGTGATAGGCCTAATGTTCTCCTTAGTGGCGTATGTATTGCACTGGCAAAGTCACCCACCTATACTCACACACACACACACACACACACACACACACACACACACACACACACACACACACACACACACACACACACACACACACACACACACACACACACACACACACACACACACACACACACACACACACACACACACATAAACGCACTCACACAAACACACACAAGCATTCATACATTAATAGCCCCCAACCCCAAATTTTCACTGAGCTTACCTGGACCAAAAGTATTCCCACAGGAGTGAAGGTGTGACTGCTGTTTTTTTTGGTGGTCACTTTTTTCCTCAAAAAATGATGATGACTTTTTCCTTCAACAGTGAAATTTTACATGGCTAAGTGAGTCTCTTAAATTTCAAAGTCAGGCAAATCAAAAGCAGCTGGCATTTTCAGTGGAAAGCCCATGGCTAAATAGCATAAGCCACATCCCTGTGCTGCTGCATTATCATACAGCTCTGACCAAGAGACTGCCCTCCTAGTTGAGGACCCTCAAAAGGAAAACTTCAGAAGTATGGCAGTTTGAATGATGGATACATTTCTTTAAGAGGCTGTACCAGTCAGAGGGAGACCATATTCTGGCCAAGCTAGTAAACGTTCTTCACCTATGGCATTTATACAAATTGGGAAGGAAAATGGGAAATTGAATTCTCTCAGTCTTCATTTGCCTGCTGTGTGACTTTGAGCAAGTAACTTAACGAGATATTGCTTCTAGGTTCCCACTGAGTCTGATGCCCTAAGAAATTATTATTATTATTATTATTATTATTATTATTATTATTATTATTATTATTATTATTATTATTATCTAAAAATATGAGAGATTTTATTTTTTTGTATAGGTAACCAAGGTGGATATGGAAATTTAGGAAGGGGGCCAACCAAATCCTTATGTATTTGAATGCAGTGATGTTTTTAATAGTGTTAATCAGATGATACAGAGCTTGTAAAGGTCTAGAGATAGAAGTGAGCTTTTGTCTTTTCCAAAAATCATTGTTTTTGTTTTAGGCAAGTTAAGCAATAATCGTTTAACACTGGCCCATTGAATAAGTGTATGCAAATTAGCGTGATTTTCAAATTCAAGGGAAGATGTTGAAAGGTTGGAGTGGAATAGGACCATGCCATAAGCATTAAACAGGAGAGGAAGAGGGGGTAAATCAAGATGGAGCTGATCAATGTAGATTGAAACGAAGAGAGATACCCAAATAAATCCTAGGGAGTACCTTTCTGCAGAGCAATTGATGGAGATTCATGAACTCACTTTTACTGAGAAGTAGAGGTTAGTGAGGTAGCTTGTGAACAAGGGCAGTGTATCATCACTAATGCCTATTTCAGTGAGATGGTGAAGGAAAACTGAGTGATGAACAAGATCAAAGGCTCTGATGAGGTCCCTAAAAATGGCTCCAGTAAACGGACATTTTGTCCATTCCAGGAAGAATTTTGTGAGTGTCCAGGTAACTGGGGGTGCCCTGCAGCCAGACCAAAGCCACGCTGTTTCACTTACAGCTTTATTATTAGGAATGTTCAGACATAAATAGGTTCATAGGTTCATAGGAGGTTACTGAGCTAATGGCCCTAGGACTTTTACAAGCCTAGCCATGTTATACCTGTGTTCCCTAACTGACCATGGTTAGATAGTCTTTATTTGCAGGGTGAGTCTATGATCAGCATTGACTATCCCTGTCCTTGAGGGACTTCGGTCCCACTCCCGGGGTGAATTTATGGTCTTCCATCCAATTGTCTAAGTTTCAGTTAAATAGGGTCATTGAGGAGCTCTGCTTCACGTGACCTGAGAGTTTATTCCAGAGGAGTGGTAGTCTCTAGGAGACATATCTGTCTTTCCAACATGTTCTGCTGATGTCATAGGCTAGGCTGAGATCCCTGGAGTGATTTCCATTTGATTTGCGAATGTGCAACATTTCCATTAGGGGAGGTCAGACACTGCTCTGTAGGCCAAGCACAAGTCGCCTCTAAGCAGACTGTATGATACACAGTACAGTGACAGGGCTTTCAGTCTTACCACATAAGTCATGTTTTGGATGCCCTGAATTTTATTGGTGAGAAACCTCTGTGGTCTCTCCAGATGCTGTAGGTGTCTGATGAGGTACATGCAAAAGGGAGTATTATACTCTATTAGTGGTCTGATGAGAGTCAAGTACAGAGGAGTTATAACATCTATAGTCTTGGATGTGATGCCCTTACTTATGAGATGTGCAAAGTAGAAGGCTTTCCTTACCACTGTGGACATATGGTGATCAAAGCTTCAGTTTCTATCAATCTGTGTTCCCAAATCTCACACTACCGGGTTTGAGATTAGGGAGTGCTGTCAATATTGTTATTTGCAGGGACTTCCTGTTTGACAACGGGGGTAATAATGCACTTTTTTGAGTTTAGTTTTAGTCTGTGTTAGCCCCTTTTTAATATGTTAATATCACTGTGGAACTCAATGACTGCACCCAGTTTGCAATTATCAGCGAAGTTGATAAATCACATGCTGTTCACCTGGTCTTCTGAGAAATAGACTCCAAACATAGACCGACCCGCACAGATCCTTGTGCTAAACCACTGGCAGCTAGTCTACAGGTAGAGGTGGACTCTCCAACTTTGACAGTATGTGTTCTGTCAGTGAGCCACTTTTCTACCCATCTAGTAACTTGTGTGTTAATCCCCAACTGGGAGAGTTTCTCAATTATACCTGAATAGGGAATTGTGTTGAAAGCCTTGGCCAAGTCAAGATAGGTGGTATGTACTGTTTTGTCTTCATCCAGGGCCTTGTTGACATTCTCAAAGACGTCAACCAGGTTTAATAAGCATGATCTACCCCTAATGAAGCCAAACTGGGTTGGGTCAAGAGGATGAAGGTCGCATATGTCCTTATTGATAAGGTGCATGAGGATTCTTTCTATGGCCTTGCAGATAAGGCTGGTTAGGCTTATGGGTCTATAGTACCAAGGCTTGGATAATGGATCCCCATTGTGCAAAGAGATTACTGTTGCTGTTCTCCACTTTGATGAAGCAAAGCCAGTGCTCAGGCTGAGGTTAAAGAGAGTGCCAAGTGGTTCCACTAAGTCTTGTTTTAGATTGCTTAGTAATCAGCCTCAGATGTTATCTGGTCCCATGTTTCTGGCCTTGGAGTGTGTGGATATGACCTGCTCTTTGGAGATACTTGGTAGAGGACTGGTGTCAGGTATGCTTTGGGGTATGGCTGGTGGGGACATGGGGTGAAGTTTGCATCAAATCTGTCAGCTAGCAGGTTGGCAATTTCTTCATTTTCAGTATGAATGGAGATGTCCAGTTTAAGTTTGGCACATAGCTGGGCATTCCCTTTTAGATTTCAGTCGTAGCTAAAGAATGCCTTATGATTATCCTTAGCTAGGGATGTTAATTTAGCCTCATAACTATCTTTATAGGACGTTATAAGATATCTGATTTGCTTATTCAAGCTGTGGAGGGTATACTTTCTCTGCTAAGTAAGTTCCCTCTTGTTCTTAGATAACAGTTTCTTCCTTTTGTCATATAACCTGTTTGTACTTGAGGTCCACCAGCATGGCTTATATTTTCAGGAGAACCTGGTTTTGATTTAGTCAGGTGCAGCTGAGTCTATACACTAGTTTAAGTGGTCATATAGAGTATTTGCATACTTCTCTGCATAGGAATCATTGCTGGCTGCATTAGCAGGGGGGGGTTGAAAGTCTTTATTATACCAGTGCTTAGTATGTTGTAGTTTGCTTTGGAGAAATGTTTCAGTTTTTTTGCTCCTGTGAGGGTGTCAGGTCTGATTGTTATTTTGAAATAGACAGATTTATGGGCTAACATTACTGGGGATGACAGTAGTGCACTGATTCTCCCCTTTGTTGGTGAGTACCAAGTCCAGGACAGTTGAGGCCCTTGTGGGGGTGCAGACTAGCATTGAGAAAGTGCAGGAACCTCAGGGTGAGCATCTTTGTGCTCATGTATATCACTCAGTCGATGGAAGGATAGTTGGCATCTCCCAAGACCAAAGAGTTTGATTGTTTAGTGAGTGACTCTAGCAAATCCAGGTAGGCAGTGTACTTCTCTTGGTTCATGGTGGGGGACCAGTAGCTAGCAGTGATGTGATGTGGTGTTTTACCTATAATTAGTTGGACCTGTAGTAGCTATAAAGAGTTATACTGTTTAACCAGTCTTGAGGTGTATTTGGTTTTAATGATGTTGAATACACCTCCAACTTTGTTTTTTTCATGCTCATTTTGGGGTCTGAACATGTTGAAGACATTGTAGCCTTGCAAGGCCAGAGTTCCCTCTGCAGCCTTGAACCACATTTCAGTGACTGCACAGATGTTAGCACCTTCGAAAGTAAGGAGTGCTTCCAGGGAGTGCAGTTTCCTGTTTAGTCTCCTAGTATTAAGCAGCATAACCTTGAGTTTGTCTTGACTGGATTTTTTTATATTGAGAATTTTGTTGTTTTAACATTGCTGGAGGCAAGCATCTTTGCCAGTATCCAAAAGCCTAGAGGAGACAGGTGAAGATTCTATCTGGCTAAGCAGTGAGGTCTGTTGGCCATGTCTTCTTAGTCTGACAGATACTTGATCCCCATGGACTGACACCAGAAGCTAAGACAACTGTTGAAATCAATCACTTTTTGTCTATATTCTGTCATCATACTGAGTGAAGGTAGGATGTTGCTTAGGGCTAGGGACATACCTGTCTGGGAGACATAATCTGAGAGTTCAGTCATGTTTCTCTTCATATAGTCCAGAGAGGTATTTCATAAGTCATTCACCCCAACATTTAATATGACAGAATCGTAGCGGTAATTGTTCGAGTGACTTGAGTGTGTGCATGATTTGATGGATCCTGGCACATGACAAGCAGTTGAACGTGACCTTCTCCTTGTCCAGTCTAGTGAGAAGGACATATGTGTGTCTCACTGTGGAGCTGCCTATGACCAGGACATTTGACTTTGAGGTGTTTTAAATCAGGGGCTTATTTGCTGATACACTGATGGGCATGTTATTATGTGCAGTGGATTCTGTTTGTTTTGCATCTTTTGGTAGGCTTCTACTCAGTGCATCCACATATTTTGTTTAAATTTTTTTTTGTTTAAATAATTTGTTTAATTGTTGTAGGCTACACACTAAAGTGTGATAGCCTTTTCTGATTGTTTGTAGTAATTTAAAGCTGTTTTAAATGTATTTTTTACTGTTTTTGCCTTATCGTTTCAAAAAAACAAAAAAGAAAACAAAAAAATCCTTGTTTACTGCCTTTCTGAGCTAGTAATAGTCCAATTTTCAGGCTAGTGCTGAATTCAGGGCTGTGATATTAGTTTCTGAGTTGCCCATACCTTACTTGGATAGAAGCAAGTTTCTCTGTTCACCTGTGGGAGAGGGGAGCTTTGAGCAACCTATCTGTCCCTGAAGGAGTGGTTCCAGCCCTGAAGTTAGCAGTTTATTGGCTATTTTGGGCTAATTTCTATCTCTTTCATTTCCCTACTATAAAAACCACATTTGCATGGTTTTGCGCACTGGGCAGTGCAGGTTAGCTATGGTTAAATTATTCCCGGCTGCACTAAGTCTCCTCTTCAGTTTTTCCCATGAAACTAGTCTAACTCTCAACCTAAGCACATAAAAAGCATTTTACAGCCCAGCACTTGCTCAGACCTAATAGCAAGCACTAATATACTCTGATACTGATTGCCCAGCAGGGCAAGGCTCTTTATTCACCCCTCACCAACCAAGTGACTAAGCAGCTCATCCTACTATTCAGGCATGACCAAAGGGCAACTTCAGGTGCACTCTCCAGTCCAGCTGGTGAATCTGGGTATCCTGAGGCAATGTTACAACTGCCTCATGTACACAGACAACCCTCTCCTCCTACCACAACATACTAACATATGTGAGAGATGCAATTATACAGCCAAACTGGAAGCTAAGCTGTCTCCACCCAAGACTGGAACAGACAGTCAAGAGGAGAAGGTTAACACTTGCACCACAACTCCAGCCGCACACAGACCTACTAAAACAGTACTGGCAAAAAATACACATAAATACACAAAGTCATACTTGGAGGCTGTAAAAAAAACCTGCAAAAGCATCAGAGACCTGCAAAGCAGACACCCAAACAACCTGCACTTCCCATCACAAACCACACAACACATAAAACACAAAATCAGTGTGCCACACAATCACAGCCCTTAAGGCGAAATAACATAACTAACACACTAGTAATAGGTGACTCTATAATCAGGCACACTGACGTCCCACTCACTAGGCTGGACAAGCAGAAGGTTACTGTTAGATGCCTGTCAGGAGCCAGAATCCACCACATAACACAAGCACTCAGGTCACTGCAGAACAAGTACAAATATGACTCTGTCATTGTTCATGTTGGTGTGAATGACCTGAAATGTACCTCCCTGGACTACATGAAAAGAGACATGGAAGAGCTCTCTGATCATGTAGCCCAGGCTCATATGACCCTGACCCTGAGTGGCATCCTGCCCTCACCAGGAATGATAACTCAGTTTAAAGAAAAAATGATCAATTTCAACAATTGGCTAAGCTTCTGGTGTCATTCAAAGGGGATCCAGTGCCTGTCAGCCTGAGACGACATGCTCAACAAGCCGCATTGCTTCGCAAGAGATGGCTTGCACCTGTCGCCCCTAGGCTTTCGAATACTGGCCAAGGCTCTTGCTGCCCCCATAGTGCCTTTTTTAGGCAAGGCTCAAAAGTCAAACCCACCTCCGTAAACAGCACAATTAACAAAAAACTGAGGGTCATGCTACTGAACGCCAGGAGTTTAAATCTCAAAATGCACATGCTCGAAGCACTCCTTAGTATGGAGAAAGTTGACATCTGTGCAGTAACTGAAACCTGGTTCAAGGCTCCAGAGAGCACCCCAGCACTACTGGGCTACAACTCATACCACACGTTTCGGCCACAGAACATGGACCGAAACACAAAACGAGGGGGTGTATCCACAATCATCAAGGATACCTACACCTCCAGGTTAGTGGCACAGCACGATACCTCTGAGATCATCTATGTGCAACTAACATTGGGCAAATCTGCAATGCAAATTGTGGCCTGCTACAGATCACCCTCCATGACCCAGGACCACCACTCCACCTTTCTGCAGACATTGGAAAACATGAAGGTCCTACCGAACACCCTGATATTGGGCGATTTAAATTACCCTACCATTCACTGGGAAAACTACTCGAGTACAAATTCCCAGGCCTAGCACTTCTTGAATTCATCAACTCAAATGCCCTGGATCAGCTGGTAAACTCCCATACCAGAGGTGAAAACATATTGGACCTGGTCATCACCAACATGGATGACAGGTGTTCCACACCGGAGGTCAACCCATCACTGGTTAGATCAGACCATAAACTAATCACTCTGGATGTCCACACTCCACCACCACCCCCAACTAAGGAAACCACAGTAAAAAACTTTTCTAAAGCAAACTTCACTTCACCTTACTTAAGACAGAGGTGGTAAGTTTCACAGCCCCCACGCTAAAGGATAATGCTGCCCAAGATGCAGGAAACCTTTACGAATGCACTCTGTTAGCACCTACAAGGATGCATGGATCATGCCATCACTATCAAAACCAAGACTCACTCCTCTAAGACCAGTTTGGTGGACCCTTGCAATAAACAGGCTACACAATAGAAGGAGGAAATTAGTTCAGAAAAAAAAGCAAATCCCAAGAAGGAAAGACATCCCTGATTAGTATCAATAAGAAACTAAGGTCCCTCATGAAATCATCCAAAGTTAACTTTGAAAGAAAAATAGCCAAGGATTCAAAAGATAACCACAAAGCCTTCTTTAGCTATGTTAAGAATCTAAGTGGCAACTCGCAGATATGCACTGAACTAGTGCAAAATAGCACAAAATATACTGAACCTACTGATATTGCCAACATCCTGGCAGATAGATTCAGTGTAAACTCCCCCCTCTCACCTCCAAAAGGGCCCACAACAATACCGGAAAAGTGTAGTGTCCCAAAAATCACAGATGCACAGGTGAAAACAGTCCTTTCAAAAGCCAAAAACACAGCATCAATGGGACCAGATGGTGTCCCAGGCTGCATCTTGCATGAACTACAGAACAAACTAACCCCCCACCTAAACACACTGTTCAATCTCAGCCTCTCCACAGGCTATGTGCCCATAGAATGGTGCACAGCAACAGTTATTCCTCTCCACAAAGGAGAGGCCACAACTGACCCTGGTAACTATCGCTCCATAAGCCTGACAAGCCTAGTCTGCAGTTCTGTGGAGCGCATCATCATGGAACTCATTAACAAAGACATTGGGAGCCTCCAAACACTTGACCCAATCCAGTTCAGCTTTGTTAAAAGCAGATCATGCCTTCTAAACCTGGTTGACCTCTGTGAAGCAGTCACCAAGGCCATAGCCGAGGGAAAGGTGGTCCACACAGCCTATCTTGACCTTGCCAAGGCTTTCGACACCATTCCCCACTCGGGTATTACAGAAAAACTCACCAGCCTGAACATAAACCCCTACGTCATGAGATGGGTTGCCAACTGGCTTACAGACAGAATTCAGTTGCTAAGAATAGCAGGCTCCAGGTCCGACTCTAAACCAGTCACAAGTGGTGCCCCACAAGGCTCGGTCCTGGGACCCCTACTGTTTAGCATATACTTCTCAGAAGTACAGGCAAACACAGGAGGACTATGGCTAACCAAGTTTGCCAATGACTGCAAACTGGGAGCCATAATTGACTCTTCAGCTAATATGGACCTCCTCCAAAAGGGTCTTACTGAGACGGACACCTGGTGTCAAAGTCATGGCTTCAAGTTAAATGCCAAAAAATACATAGTCATCCCGTTTGGGAAAAACAAAACACCCACGAATTACCACATAGGTGGCAGCCCCCTTAATACAGAAGAGGTAATAAGAGATCTGGGGACCCAGGTAGACAGTAATCTCTCTTTTGACAATCATATTGCCACAGTAGTTAAAAAATCATTCTATGTGGCCCATCTAATTACTAAAGGGTTCACAACTAGAAATAAAGAGGTTATAGTGCCCTTCTAGTCGTCACTCATTAGACCCATCCTAGAGTACAATGCCCCATTTGGGATGTACCTCACAAGACACTTCCAACAGCTGGAAAGACCACAAAAGTACCTCACCAAGAGGATTACTGGCCTCAAACATATGTCCTATGCAGCCTGACTGAAAAAAACTCCGGCTGTACTCAGTGGCATATCGCTTATTCAGAGGTGATCTCTGCCTGACTTACAGAGCTATGTCCAACTCAGAATTGATGGACATGCTCCACCTAAAGAAATCCAAGTCACTACAAGCCATGCGCTCTAGTGAACTAAACCTCGCCGCAACAATTAATAGAACATGCTGGAGGGATATATTCCTGTCACAGAGACTCCCCATGCTTTGGAACAAAATTTCAAATTACATCAGGTAGAGCCCCTCACTGACACTCTTCAAGAGAATCTTTGACGAGTGGATGGGTATCAGAAAATACACCCCTGGGATCACTTCATTGGTTCTGCTTGACAGAGGATCAGTTAATTAATCAATGGGGCGGCGAAAGCCGACACACTCTGGTTAGGCTTATAAATGCCCTCGGGCAGATAGCCTAGTACCTACCAATGAACTTATGAACCTATATGTGGGTTTATGTGTTGTGACCTTGTTTTATGTGAGAGGTGATGATATGTGTGTGCTGACAACCTATATGATGTCCAGTTTGTTGTTGCATCAAGGAATTGATTCAAAATTTATAGTGTAGTTACATCTCTCACATAGTTGTTTGTTTTAGGAGTAAGTGGTTGTCAACATACATGAGGCAATTACTACATTGCCTCAGGATGCTCATGTCAATCAGGCTGGCTGGAGAAAATATTTGAAACTGACTGCCCATTATGGCAGGTTTTTATTGTAGCTAATATTGGGGAGTGGGCTAGTTTGACCAGATTTTGTTCTAGGATTAACAAAGGGGCTTATTCTATTGAAGGCCAGGGGTGAATAAAAAACTGTGGCAGTGCTTCTCAGTGCACAACTGAGTTGTCTGCAGTGCAGCAGGGGAGCTTGGAAGGGTTCCACGAACAGATCTCTAGTGAAAAATTGTCTTTCAAGGCATTTGCATATGTACTGGGCACTGTTAAACCCCGGTGCTTGGTTGTGCAGCTACACGCAAACACATGGCTTAAATACAAAATAAGGTACCAATTATCATGAAATTTAAGATCAGCTAATAAACAGATAAATAAGTCATTCAAAATATTAAAAACATATAATTACTACCAGGGCTGTATTAAAAATCTGACTAAGATTGGTTTGTACTCTAGTAAGAGCAGAGAAAGAATCTAACAATTTCTAGGTCTCTGACTGCTGTAGACCTATGAAGTGTATATTTGGCTATTGGCAGTAGACTGGTTTGAATATTGTTAGCTTTTCTACATTGTTAAAAATTGCTCATGTCTGCATAGCCTTGTACTCATTTGCACAGAGGTGCTATATACTATGTGACCATGCTATTGATTATGACAATTTTCTACCAGATTTGATTTAAATACCAGGATTGAAGTACCTGATATGAGTGTATTTTGACTTTTTATCAGTTACTGTAATAGCTGCATAATTATTTTGGTACTTATTAGTAATCTGACTTAAGATTTTGTTTGGTTTGTACTATAGCGAGAGTGGAGGAAAACCTTAACCCTTTCTAGGCCTTCTGATTGTGTGCTACTTTTAACATTTTAGCTTTTCTGCATTGCTATAAGTTGTGCAGTATTATCACAGCAGCATTTAACTGTGCACTGTATAGATGCAGGCAGTTCAATCCTAAACTTTCTTTATATAACCTGCACCACCAATTCCTATTTGCATTATAGTCAGTAGCTGTTGGAAGAGTCCCTAGTTTGCATAGAGGTGTGCTGCTTGTGGGTTGTTTTGTTCATTTAGACTTCTTCTTCTTCTTTCGGCTTTTCCCAGTTAGGGGTCGCCACATTGGATCACCTGTCTGCTCAGGATTGGCAGTGGAGTTTTACAGTGTCGAGTTGCCAGCCCGATGTCCAACCTTCCACAGAAGGCACATTTTGTTCATTTAGACTAGACTTAGATTATTCATTTAACACAGATAGTATCTCATTTAAATGACTCCTAACATTTTAGGTACTGCTTTCCCTTCTGCCCACATTAGTAAGCACTTAGAACCGTGGGTCTGTACTTACCAGCTGTGTCTATAGTCAGCTTGGCTGAAACAGGCATCCTGAGACAAAGCTGCAGTTGTTGTATATTTACTGATAACTGCCTAATACTTAGAGTGAAACACGGGTTAGAGATGAAATTATATAATGTTAATTGAGACAAGCCTCTTATATATAGCCTCTACAAATAATACTCATTTTGTCAGTACTACATAACACCACACTAAACCAAATATACACAGCTCATACCTAACACATTGACGTACATATGCTGATGCTCTTAAAAGTGACCTAAATAAACTATAAAGGCCTTTTAAATGTAACCTAAGGAACAACCCCCCCCCCACCAACCTCACAACCACACAACACAGGCAGCACCCATTGAGAAGCATGCATCCAAAAGTCATATTGTCTCATTGTATAAGTTCATAAGGCAAACCTCCATACAATCCCATATCCTAGTCATAGATGGCTCCATAGTGAGACACAATGATGCGTTACTCACCAGGATGTGCATAGAGAAGGTCACAGTCAGTTGTTTATCAAGATTTGCCACATATGCAGTCACTCAAGTCCTTGCGCAAGTACATATATGATTCTGGCATAGCGCACACAGGTGCAAATAACTTAAGACATAGCTCCCTGGACTATATTAAGAGAGACATGAAGAAACTCTTGGAATATGTGTCTGAGGTAGGTATGAACCTATTTCTGAACAGTATTCTACCATCCCCAAGAATGGTGTCACAATATGAACAAAATATAATTCTCTTCAGCAATTGGCTAAGCTCCTGGTATCATGCAAAGGGGATAAATATATATAAGCCTGAGAAGAGATGGTAGGCAATCCTTACTGCTTTGCCAGAGATGGCCTTCTCCTCTTCTCAAAAAAAAGCTTCTCTGTATTGGCTAAAACCTTGCCCACCCCTATTGTGCCTTTTTTAGGCAATGTCAGTCTTGTAAAACTTCTAACATAACTGAACAAAATCAGGACAACATTAAGGTATTGATGCTTACTACTATGAGCCTTAACAAAATTTCCATACTCATAAGCACTACTAATCCTGGAAAGCATAGATAGATGCATTTGTAACATAGACCTCATTCAAGACCAGTGAAAGCATTCCATCAGTGCAGGGCTTCAATGCCTAGCACTCATACAGGTCCACTCTATTAGATGAAGGTGCTAAAGGTGGAGGTATCCCTAAATTCTTAGACAAATCTCACCTCCAGACAAATTAGATAATGTAATGAGCTGGAACACCTGCATGTCCACTTACTATAAACAAAATTCTTCATCACATCATAGCTAGACACAGGACCCCATCTTTGTGCTCCTTATCCCACATATTCTACCTAACCAATATAGAGTTCCTATGTATTAAGCCAAACCCTATCCTCTTAGGAGAGTTTGACTATCCCTCAATAACTGAGAGATGTATGAGTCCTCAAACATGTATGGTCAGAGATTCCTGGACTTCATCAATACATGGTCTCTGGACCACTTAGTCTGCACCCAAACCAGGGGTAATAAAATCCTTGTCTTTATTCTTACCAATAAGAGGCAACTATATTTCCCACCAATTGTAACCTCCACCCTGCACAAAACAGACCATGTTAGTCCCATTCACCTTAAGATCGAAGCCTGAAGTAAGCTCCAGTGCCTCGGTATTCAGACATTATGTGATGTTTAATCCACTCAAACAGAGTGATGTCCTGGCTAAATTCCAAAGCCTCTTCCACCTTAACAACCTCACTACTTATGATGCAGAATCTTTTACTGCCAAATTCTATGCACATGTAAATATTTGGATAGAAACAAACACAACACCAAATTCAAAAATAAGCCCATAGGATGAAACCCTAATATAAACAGGTTCTATAATAACAGAAAAAAAGACTTCATTACATTTAAAAATAAATCTAATTCTTAAGATGACAAAAATGCTCTTTCTAAAGTAATCAGGGGACTCTGGATCCCCGTCAAATCAACAAAAGCCAGATATAAGGTAAAATAGCCACCTAGATGAAAGATATGCACAAAGTTTTCTTTAACTATGCTAGAAATCTCAGAAATAAAGCCCCGCATTGTGCAGAGCTAATAGTAAATTATATCACAAACTTGGACCCTGAAGACATACCTAATCCACTAGCATTCAAATTAAACTTTAACTTTAGCCCCCTCCACTCCAAATTTCTGAGAACAAATAGCTACATCTATACCCCCACCAAATTTCTCTTGAACAAGTTATCAATTAACTATCTAAGGCCAGGCTCAGTTTGCCAATGGGGCCAGATATCTTGCCAGTCTGTCAGCTATTCAGCCTGGAACATGACTTGTCAGACCCCATACAGAGACTATTTAATATTAGCTTAAAACAGGCTTTGTGCTGAATGAATGGAGGAGAGCAACAGTCATTCCCTTGTACGAAGATGAGGTTTCAACCATCCTGGGTAATTATAGACCCATAAGGCTGAGTAGCCTCATCTGTAGGGCTATGGAAAAATGATTATGGTGCTAATAAATAGGGGTGTAGGTGATGTACAAACCTTCAAGCAGACCTAGTTTGGATTCATCAAGAGCAGGTCCGGCCTTCTTAACCTGACTGACTTCTTCAAAAAGCCAATCTTTCAATAGAAGAGGACAAACCAGTGTGCACAACATATCTGGACTTTACAACAGATACCATCCCACATTCACAATATTGCCTCACAAATAGAACTCAGAAAATAAGCGTGGACATTTCTGCCTCCCCCAAAAGGCCTATCACTAGTAGAGTGTCCCAAGGTTCAGTCTTCTTTGGCATTTACATGCGAGATGTAAAAAGCTAATGTTAAGCATTTGTGGCTGCCCACATTTGTAGACAAATGTAAACTTGGTGCTTGCATAAACTCCCCAAATGACACAAGGATCCTACAAGAGGGTCTGTCCCAAACAGATTGCAGATGTCAAAACCATAGACTTAAACTAAGTACCAAGAAATATATATTTTGGCAAACATGATGTCCTTTGTAACTATCACACTGACACCATCCCTGAAAACTGATCCTGTAGTTAGATATCTTGAAACAATGAACTGTCCTTTGATCACAATAGATACACTATTGTTAAGGAAGTCCTTTTTTATCACACAGTTTATATCTAAAGGCATGGTATGCAGATCCAGGAAAGTTATTGTTCCACTACACTCAGCGCTCATCAGACTAATCATTAAGTGTAATGTCCGTTCTGCTATATACCTGCCAAAACACTTGTCACATCTGAAATGACCACAATGCCTGCTCACTAAAAGAATGAAGAGCCTAAATCATGCAGACCAATTCAAAGCCTTGTTTCTCTTCCAGGTATCACAGGGTATTTAGAGGTGTGCTTTGCCTTGTATCTAGTGCTTCAAGAGACTCTATTCTGCCAGGTCTAATAAACATTCACAATTCAAGCAGTATCATAAACACCCACTAAAGGGACCAAAATCGCTTTTATAAAATGAATACCACTTCTATGGAACCGTCTTTCACTCCGCATAACACACACTACTTCTCTTATTCTATTCAAATGTAATTTGGATGAATTGATGTATAAGAGCAAGACTCCTCCATAAACTGGGAGACGTATGAGTCCTCAAACATGTATGCAAAGAAATTCCTGGACTTCATCAATGTAAACTCAGGGTTAGCACCAGTGACTCACATGCCAAAATATATAGCAGCTAAAAACTGTCATGTGAATGCACTGCAAGCTTCTTAAGATCCTCAGAGATGAACAGCCTAGTAAGTACCCATGAACCTAGGAATCTATATTTGATAAAAGATTTAAATGCCAGGGCAAAATGTGAAGAATATATAAAAAATCAATTGACAAAGCCATAAAATATTGTTAATCTTCAGTTAGGCGATGAAATTAACTGTGTAACAGCAATAAAGTTCATTTACATTCAGGGCAAAAAAAAAATCACCTGTAGTGGAAAGTCACAATTTCTCTTTTCTCTTTTCTGTTTAAAATGAATCTTGCCATAGTTATTAAAAACCACTGTATCAATGCCTATAAAAAAACAAAGCATGCTCTGATTATACTGACATATTTATACGGTGCACTCCTGACACATACTGCTCAGTCGCTCAGCTTTCTAAATCATAGCAGGAGGTCATCAACAATCATAGCAGAAGGTCCAACATCATAATACTCAACATTTTCATAAACAAAAATTCATGCCCCTGGGGTCTAGGGGCACAAATGTGTAAATTTACCTTCTTGACAGGTAAATCCTGTAACATTAGGAGCATTGTGGTGCTAACAGATTCACCCCAATAACTGTAACAGGGAAATGTACCCATTATGCACTATTAAAAGACACACATGCCTGTTGTCTTGGCTTTCAATACATATCAGCCCTATGTAGAGTTCAGTTAGCTGAGTTACTTTTTAGTCTATTTTTATTTGTACAAGACATGGTTCTAAAACCTTCATTAAATACATTGCTATGTTGCAGTTAAATAAATAAAAACACAGCTCCAAGTATTTCTAACCAAGCCACATACAGCCTAAAATGTTCTTGTCCATTTGGGCCATTCAAAATGTTATTCTTTGCTTCCAAGGAAAATAAATATTTTGCTCATTTCAGTTCTGTACAATACAGATATCCAGTTTGAGTGACCTAACCAAAATACTGCCTTATATACTGGCTTATATACAATTTTTCTTTCACAAAATGCATTGCATTTTCAACAGCCCTGTGTCCTTTCTGCTCAAAATAACACTTTTGAAGTTTTGCATTGTATAATTATGCACACACACACACAGATGTGATGGGTCTATATTACCATATCGAATGGTAATAATGCCGAACACTCATATAAGCAAATAGTCACAAGAACGAACTTGCTATTGTGGGGTGCTGCACCCCTCACACCCCCCTGCTAAATATATATTCCAACTCCAACATTGCACCAGTGAGGAAAGGGAAAATATTCCAATCCTCACTGTACCGCAACCCCGAAAACACAAGTTTGTTCTCGTGACTATTCGCTCATATGAGCATTCGGCATTATTAACATTCAATATGGTAATATAGACCCGATGTGACTATCAGTTACAGCAACTTGTATTACTGTGTAACCTTTGGATGTTTGTTTGCAATCAAATGAATGAATAAACACATCAGTAATGACCTAGAAATGTATATGAATTTGATGTTGTAAGAATCTTACACAGTGCAACCCCTTGTAACTCCTGTCATGCCTTCCAAACTCTTAGATCAAGAATCAGGTACAAAGAACCAAATTCAGTGATAGATTTGAAATACTGCTGTCATATACTTTGGATGTTGTTATTATGAGATGTTACATTAACAAGCATTTTCTAAAGGCTAATAAGTCTGAAACTCATGTCTATCATATATTACTGACTGCAATCCACTGCAGTTTGCCAGAAAATGACAGATTTTACAAGAAACAAGCCAAAAATATAAGACAAAATCATAGATTTTAAAGAAACTTTATTCTGAGCAGCCTAAATTAATTGACATCACTCAGTAAATAACAGCAAAAACATCATTGAACTCCATTATCTACCGTGTTGCAGAGATAGAGTCAGCAGTTATAAAACACAAGCAAAATAAATGTTGGACACATGCATAAGTATGACTCCTTAAATCTTAAAAGTACATAAATATCTTGATACATGTTTTAATAGCATTTGAAAAGAAAAGCGTTCATGTCCAGTTGAATAACTATGCTGTCATAAATACAAACCATACAGATATAGCTATATATATATTTCCTGAAATATGGAAAAGAAATTAATAAAGCTTGAAACAACATATTATAGGGAATATGCATAAAGATTAAGATACATTAAAATATGCACACAGCTTCAGTCTCCTGCTATTTAATACTTATGTCCATAAGCAGACTCAGGGACAGATTTTAAGTATTGCTTTTATATTTGTAGACATTTTCTAGAATAGCAGGGTTTGCATTAGCATGCATTTTCATTTTGTTTTCAAATACTTTTTTAACTGTAACATTAATGCCATAATTATGCTTTTCATATAATTCAACTTTGAGATTTTAGACAACCACTTTACATAAAGATAAAAGTAATAAAGAAGTTATTAACTAACACACTGATAACTATTTGTACTATTTACAGTGGATGTCTGCACACCAAGTCAATCTCTCTCTCTCTCTCTCTCTATATATATATATATATATATATATATATATATATATATATATATATAAACATCAAATAAAAATGCTGATTATATTTCTCAATACATATATAAGTCATTTCATTTTCATTATTAAATTTTCCAGCAAAGATGACAATTTGGACCAATATGAATAACTAGATTTTGTTTTAGTTGCTTTTAGTTCGGCAGATGTCAGTTAATTTCTTACAACTACTTATAAACGAAGTAGAAATTCTGAAAATTGAAGAGTCTTCTGTTTCCTTTTTTTTTTGCTACTATCTTCCTTACTGTTGCTAAGATGGTCCAAAAGATGTTTAATCAGCCTTAAAGTTACCTGGAATGGGAATATTAAATAAAGCTACATTCCTGTTTGTATTAACATTACCAGTCCAAAATATGCAATTTATGAAATGTATATGAAATCTATAACAGTTAACAGCTTCAAATACATTGATGGTGATTAAGGAGACGGGAAGTCTGAATAAGGAAGTCAAAGTTGGAATCAGAGGGGCTGCACCCATGTGGCACAGTCTTAGGAGTAGTCAATACCACAAGAATGCCAAAGAAGCATAAAAGTAAGGTGTACAAAAAGTGGTGGGACCAGTACTACTGTATGGTACAGAAACCTGGGCAGTGAAGGCTGAAAAGTTCAGGAAGCTAGAAGAGATGGAGAGGAATTGTCTAAGATAGGTGGTGGGATGCACATTGTGGGAAAACAAAGAAATGAGGACATAAGATCAGAATCCCAAGTAGCTCCAAGTCAAAGACAACTGATTATGGTTGGACATGTGTGGGAAAATAGAAAACAATCTTTTCAGAAAGATTTCAGATAGACAGGAAGAAGGCAAGAGGGAAAGTGGGATCCAACAAATATCAAAGGATTATGTGAGAGAAGACCTGCAATAGTCATAGGCAGGAGGTAGCATTGAATAGAGACAGATGCTGACAACTGATGCAACACCCAAACTCCAAGGAGAAAATGGAAAAAGAGGGTTGTTGATGATGATGATGATGAAATCTGAAAATCAGATGTCTGTTATTGTTTATTAACTGCATCAGTATTAACTCTCAACTTTCGATCTCCAAAATGTGAAACATTACTTGTCAAAACAATGTGGAACAAATGGGCAAAATGTGAAACAGCTTTGACTAAGAAGCTAACAGAATGGTTAACAGCTGTTTTATTCATACTCCCAAAATGCTCTTTTTATGAATTAATATGATTCAGTATTATTGCTATTTATTAAAGTATTCTTAAAAATGAATGCATGACAGACGCTGTCAATGTGGACCAAAACACATAATTTTTAAGGCTCAAAATGAGGGGCATTCCTCAGAATGATTGTCAAAAGTGCATAGGGACCCTGCAGTCAAAAGAAGAGTCTTTTAAAAAGTATCATAAAGCCTGTATAAAATTAGAAAAATACATTTCAGAACTTAAGCAACAGCAATAGAGGGGATTTGGCCAGTGAGGTTCAGGGTAAACTAATACAAGCTAATGCCCGAATAAAAGAGTTAAAAGAAGAACTGGAAAAAAATAAAGCCAGTTCAAATCATAGAACAGTGATCTGTATACACAGTCCAGATTGTTACAAAGCTTACCACAATGGAATGATAAGAAAGGCATATTCTATAATATGCTTGCATTTGAAGAATGGGTAGCATACACAGCAGGGTCTGATATATGGACAGATGCATTACTCAGATGTTTCTGGATTTTTATTTTTAAATGTTTTAAAACTTTCATTCAGTTAAAGAAAGACACTTAGTTAAATAGTAAAGTAGGATGTACGACAGCCATTCTCATGGCATATAAACAAGGGCAGTCTCTCACAGCTAAGCTGTTAGATAATTTCAAAATCATCATCTCAAACTAATTAATGGAACAAGCCAAGCACTTGCATTTCAGATAATATATCAAATGTCAGACAGGGACATGCAACAACCAGAAATACAAAAACAGTTAACACATTGCTTCTTAGAGCAAGTAAAAGAGGTCTCAGGGATATTAATTGCATTTATGAAAAAAATTCAGATACCCTCACTGATTTGGTACAAAAACTAATGAGGGGATGGACTACGGCCGATGATGGGGCATTATACTCGCACCATATCTTTGCACTAGGAGAAAGGGGTGAGCCATTTGAGGTAATCAGTGAATTAAAAAGATGTGGAAGGCAATGGCGGTGTGACCACTCACCAACTGAAAGAGCTGCATTAGCACCACCAGCTCCTGCTTCTGTATCCCTAGCACTGGGATCAAATACAGGTAATGAAAAAATGTCCCAACATGTTTTTATGTAAAATAAAATAGGGCATGTTAAGCAAGATTGTGATCATTGCAAAGTTTGGTGAAAAAAGAAGGAAGAACAGGGGGTGTTTCCAAAAACAGAGCCAAAACATTCACAAGAGAAGTAAGAAAAATAAAGTCAATGTACAGAGACCTTTGGTAAAGACAGCTATAAGGGTTATCATTACACAGGGAAAGTATGCCCTGTACATTATCAGGCAGCCTCGCCTGTAAATCCAAAATACTTGTAAGAGCAGGCAGAGGAAATAGCTAGGTGGCAGTTACGTAAGGAAATTACAAAATCTAAATATGTAGATGATACAGAAGAAGATGCCAAACAAAAGCATGCAGTGTGCCACATTGCAGCTGACAACAAAAGTGAGGATGAGTGGATTCTCTTACAATAGGGCTCTGCCCCCACCCTGGCATCTTTCCTGACTACCTTTAAAAAGGGCCAACATGGACAAGCACTGATTGATATCTGAGTAGAGTGGTCACTATGGCAAAATGTCTTATTAGACACAGGAGCAGCAGTATCTGTCACAAACAGACAGTTACCTGCAAATCCTATAAAAAAGGTTTGCATTTATGCATTCAATAGCACAGGATACTATGCAGTAAGTAGTCAAGATATAAACATAACATTTCACCAAGAAGGACAGACATGGAAAGGTACATTTTAATGCATCCATCTTGTTCAACTGCCATTGTTTGTATGGATATTTTAGGACTTTGGGCATAGTAATTAATTTACCTAACAGTATTTTGTGAATGGGAGACAGGGAAAGATGAGAGGGATGGATAAGTGCAGTTTGCTGTGCCATCTCTCTACCTGAAAAACCTGGCAAGCTTGCAGAACATGTAAATACAGACAGTGAGGATGAGTGGTAGCATTTACACCAACAATTTTCAAACCTGTGGTCCAAGGGACCCAGTCACTTTGAAAAGCTAGAAATGCTAGTTGAGGTAGGTAGTGATTAGGATTATATACCTCCTTTTCAAAAACAGTATCCCATTCCTAGGGAGGCAGAAGAACATATGGAAAAATGTATTGCAGATTGGGTAAAAAAGGAATCATATAAAAAGGCAACAGTCCCACAACTTCATCTATCTGGCCAATTAAAAAGAAATATGGTAGTTCCCATCTTGTCATTGATCTAAGAAAAGTAAATTATTACACAACTCCTAGGGCACATTTGATTCTAGGAGTTCCAGAGCTGGTTGCATGTATTAAGCCGCAAAGTAAGTGGTTTAGCAATAACAGACCTAGCAAATAGCTTTTTTGCAGTACCATTCAGAAAAAGAGGCTGGCCATGACTTGCCTTTACATTTAAAAATCAGCAGTATTTCATGACAAGATTACCTCTGGGCTTTCAAAACAGTCCTGTTATGTTTCATCCAATGGTAGGTTCCATTCTGCAACAGCTGGAAAAAGATGATTCAGTGTTACATTACACTGATGACATACTAATCAGTCTAAAACAGTGGAAGAGCATGTACAGCTTCTTAAAAAAGTCATACTCTGCAGCAGGTAGGGTTTAAGGTCAAAAGTGAAAAAATTCCATTTATGACACAAGAGGCTAAGTTTTTAGGTACTATCATAAAACCATGAGATAGGACTCCTTGCCCAATGTGTGTACAAGGCATTTTACAAATGGAAAAGCCATTAACAATAACAGATTTGCATAGATTCATGAGAATCATGAATTGCAACAGGGAATTTATAGAAGATGTTACAGCTGTGGCAGCTCCTCTATACAAGATATTGCAGGAACAAAAGAACTCCACCCTTTTAGAGTGGGCACCACATGAGGATGAAGAATTTTCACAAATAAAGGTAAAGTTAGTACAAGCTAGAGAATTAATAGCATCCATACCAAAGTTGCCATTTGTGTTGCAAGCAGCAGCCAAAAAGAAAATATCATCTGTTGTACTATTACAGAAATGGCCACATAGAAGTGACAACAGGATGGAAAAATCCTTATGTCCAATTATTTTCTGTAGCCGTAAAATGACTCCAGTGGAATTGGGTTACCACTTATGCATACAACAGTTATTAGCCATTTTCTGGAGTATTAAGCAAACCGAGTGCTTAACCGTATTTTCCAGCATTATAGTACAAACACCACAGCAGTAGCATTGTTGCCTCACAGCAAGAGGTTCTGCTGTTCGATTCTCGACTGGAGTGCCTTCTGTGTGGAGTCTGCATGTCCTCTCTGCGGTCAAGTGGCCTCCGAAAGATATGCGTGAATGGGCGTGCCTTTGCTGAAGGTTAGACGTCAGGCTGGCAACTCGGCGCCATAAATAAAATCGACTGCCAATCATTAGTGGACCGGAGTTCCTCTGTGGCGACCCCTAACCGGGAAAAGCCAAAAAGACAAACAACAACATAGTACAAACACCACACCAAGTAGTAAAATCTCTGACAGACAATTTTAAAATGAATAAAATCACAGATGGTATTAGCCAAGCAGTCTTTGCAAAATGGATGGCACGTTTTGCAATGAAAACTGTCACCATACAGACAGGGGACAAATATTATTTGTCAAATCACATGGGGTATGAAGGAAAACAACATAACTGCTTAGAAAAAATAATGATTCCTAATGTACAGTTTTTGGCATCTGACTTTGACCATTTTAAGCTATCCATCTTTGTAGAGGGAGCACGGTTTTGGGTCAATGGTAAATACTGGACAGGATTTGGCGTAGTTCCTGAAAATCCAAAGTTGGGGTCTCCTGACCTAATCAAATTACCAGGACACATTTCAGTTCAGAGAGCTGAATTTATAGGTAGTACTGTATGTGCCTAAATATTACAATCCTGTTAACATTTTCACAGACAGTGCCTACATAGTAAATTCTTTAAGACTGCATATGGACACTTGGATAAGGCAAGGATTAGTAGACAGTGCAGGCAAACCTCTGTGACATGCTGAAGTATTAAAAGACATATATAAAGTAATAACAATATCAAACCCACGGAGGCAATACAGTATCTTAAAGGTCAAAGCACATCAGAAACCTACAAGTAAAATTTTCAGGTTAAATGCATTAGCTGACACATTGGCAACACAGGCAGCACAGAGTGGAAAAGAGCTTCCAGAGTATACAAAATACAAAAGTCAGTGCCTTAAAAGAGCTTGACAAGGAGTCAATTGAGGAAGACCTTATAACATTCAAAATGACAGGACTTAAAAGAAGAAACCGATCAGTGCAGGAATGCCACCAAAGGAATATTATGTACTTTGAAAGGATTGTGGCTGCCCTATGTACCATTTCAGTTGGCATGGCAATTGGTCAAGTTAAATCACCAAACACTGGGATATCTAGGAGCTGATAAACTATGGGCAGTTGTAAAAGAAAAATACTGGAACCCAAGTTTAAAAAAGATCTCTAGGCTAATTGTAGAAGAATGTCTAATCTGTTTGCAGGTAAATGCTAAAAGTAAAAAACCTCAGTTACATTGAATACAGACAGCAGAGGGCCCATGGTATGCAGTTCAAATAGATTATGCAGGTCCCTTGCCAAGAACAAAGGGAAGTTACAAATACCTGCAAGTAGTAGTGAATATCTTTTCAAAATGGTTAGAGGCAATTCCTACTAAAACTATCACAGCAAAGGCAACAGCAGAAGCTTTATGGAAAAATATTTGATGTCATTGGGGATGGCCGAGAATTATAGAATGGGACAATGGTGCCCAGTTTGTTAGTGATCTAATAAAGCAAATGTGTAATCTGTTAGGAATTCACCAAAGATTTCACGTGCATTATCACCCACAGTCAAATGGAATTATAGAGCGAATAAATCGTATGCTCAAGGAGCATCTTAAAAAAGCATGTCTTGAAAGGGGAAATGTATGGGTTCAACATTTGCCAGGCATACTTATAGGCATAAGAGAAACACCCAAGAAGAAGACAGGAACATCTCCTTATGAAATCATGACAGGGAGAAAATGCCATTACAGTTACCTTTTCATCCTGACACACCAGACGGTAGACCCATACCTCTCAGTCTTTTAGAGCAAGAAATCTGGACAAAGCCATCAAGAAAAGTGGGGCAAAGGCCCCAAAATAGGAACATCTATTAAATATTGCTCTTACAGGCTTAGAAAGTTAATAGAATAACAGGTTTCACATTAGCATGAGTTTTCTGAAGAGTATGAAGTCTAAAACTCAATTGTCTGTCATTATTTTCTAACTTAAATCTTTAATGATTTGCCACTAATTTTCCAGAAAACCAAACTTTCATGAAAATAGGACCATTTATATGAGGCAAAAATCTGGTCTCTGTACAGCTGAGAGGTATGGGAAGACCTATGTTAGAAATCAGTATGCGTCAGCAGTGGTTAAAACAACTTACAGAATATGTGACTACAATGCAAGAGAGCAAGCTTTCCACCTATGGAAAAAGGTCCCAATATTACAGCCAGAAGAAAACCTTCCCTGTGGAACAAAGGTATTAGGAAAAATGTTTCAGATAGAAGGACCATGGGATAGCAATTGGCAGGGATCTTTTGAAGTAGTGGAACAAATAGGTCCAGTCGTACAAAATAAAAGGTAAAAAGAAAAACAGAACAGTCAGTATATAGAGATCAAATAAGAGTAATCAAAAGCAGTAAAGAGACAGAGTCACAAAAGTGACACGCATGTATTTTCTTTTCAGAAAAATGAAAATGATGCTGCCTAAAGTGCACCTGTTTGAAATACAGAAGAGCAAAAGGCAGACAACAGTAAATGTAAATCATGTAAATATCTTTGGTTTTAAACGTGTGTTAGTTAAGCCAATACCTCTTTAGTTTTCTACAATATTTTGTAACTGTATAACAGCACCAGGAGTAGCAGACTACCCAGCAGAAAAAGCATACAAAACTGATGTTACTAATATTAAGTTGTATTGGGCAAATGATACTACAAATAGAACACAAGGTAAGTTCCCGTGTCTAGGGGGACAAAAATGTCATGATGGAAACCTTTCCATAGACCAGAGTGTCACAATCTGGAAAACAGCCAGAGAGCCAGCATACATTCAATTATCACAGCGTGAAATAAATATATCTTTACAAAACAATACTGCAATGAAATGCTGTATACTTCAGGGGGAATGGGTAAACAGTACTGCAGAAGGGACTAAAATAAAAGTACAAGAGGGAAACATTCTGGTCTGCATTAATGATGCAGTAATCATTGGAAGACATCCTTACCTTTTTGTTATCAGAACCTTTAATAATAATCCCACAGCCAAGTTTGATCAATTACCCATGGTGCCATTAGCATATATGGTAGTGGGGCAAAACTACCAAAAAACGGTAGTACATTTTAATATCTCATTCCCCTTGGCACTACTGGCTTCAGAAAATGAAGAGCCTGGTACGATACTTTTTAGGGGGTATGGGTACAGGCTTAGGGGCGTTAAACTCAATTGACATAGACATATTGGCAAACAGATTAAAACTGACAGGACAGGATATCTCACAAATAGTACATTTACAGGCACAATGGTTACCTACTATATGGGCAGCACAAAAAAAGCATGTTAATTTTCAGAAGGAATTTCTGCAACATTTTAATGATTCTTTAATTAGCATGTTAATGTTACTAAATTTGTAGGTTGGACTAAATGTACTTTATAGTCTTTGTATGTACAAATACAAAAAAAAATCAGTTCAGATGAATTCAGTGAGGAAGGCATTGTAACTGTTTGCCGAAACCGGTTTGTGCACTCATTCTACCTGATTGATATGTTGCTTGCACTATCATCAGGATAAAGAAATCCTGATGCTACAGCCGCTGGCCTAATTTTTCTTTTGTAATCAGTACTGTTTTGGGCCTTTGCAGCCGCCATATTTACCAAGGCTTCTGTTGTTTGTTTCAACAACCTTACCCATTTAATATGGCATAATGACACATATGTGTTTACTCCAGAAAACTGAATCAGATACAGCTCATAACTGGTGGGACATTTTTTACAGGATGGTCTTTAAAAGGAAAAATAAGTTAGACTGGATTATGCATCCAATTCTGGTAACCATAATTGTTTTTCTTGTACTTGCTTTATGGAACTGTGTTTTAACTTGTTGTAGCAAATGAAAAAATAAAGGTTTTGTTTCTTAATGTGTTTTCGGTAAATCATGATGAAAATTATGATCTGACCAAAGAACACATATCAATGTAAACCATTTTGAGTGTTTTAAAATAAAAAGGGGGAACTGTTTTTTATATATATATATATATATATATATATATATGTATATATGGTTTACTATTGAAAAAATGTCCGACATGTGCGTGCGACTCTTGCTTGCACGAAACTAGAACTGCACTATCACCACTACACCAGATGTGAGATGTGTGAAAAAAAACGCCTCATCCGACCCATAGTAGCATGTGGAGGTGGTGGCGTGCCGGTAATGTCGATCATCGGGTTTTCATGGGTTCGCTTCTCGCTAGTAACAGTTTTTTCAGTTTCGTTCACGCAAAAACGAGCGATGAGATCGCCGGTTCTAACGGCGTATTCAATTCATAACATATATATATATTTATATATATATATATATATATATATATATATATATATATATATATCTTCTTGTTACAATATATATGGTAAAATATAGACATTTAAATGCATGTACATTTTTGTTTGTTAGCATATATGCACAAAAGGGTTAAACTTTTCTTAGTTAGAAATCTGAATGGTTTGGCATCCTACTCTGTAATACAGAATATTCTGTGGCTGGTACAACTTCAAGGAGAATTACAGATAAGAAACCCAGCTGAAGGGATGATTGGAGACAGAAACAAATTCCTAAGAGGAATGACTCCCTAAAAGTTTAAGGCTGTCACATAATTCACCTTGAAACTGAACACAAATTAATTTATCAACAGACTGCATGACATCAAACAGGATTCCAGTAGTATTAACATCAACAGACTGTTTCATGGACAAGATCTGAATGGCACAAAAAAGTTTATGTAAAGGACATTAAAAGTCTATGCTGTTAGATATTATTTTTGTTAGATCTGGTACATGTAGGATCACATTTGTTCTGAGGTAAATGGAGAATATTCATGCTTGCACTGAAAAAACTAAACCTGGTACATTAAAAGTTATAAAATTTAACAGGTTCATTCGTGTCATCTGTTACATAGACAAGTTGTTTTATTAGTAACTGCCATAAGTAATACAGTGCTGAAAAAGTGAATAGTCTGCAAAGTTCAGTGCATTAATCAGACTTTGGTTTCAGCAAGCAGCAACATCATCTCATCATGCATTAAATAACTTTTCAGGGTATGGCAGCCGTTCTGAATAATGTGCCAGAAAAACAGCAATTTTATAGGAACAGAACCAAACTATGAAATGATAGGAATATTCTGAGACATCAAGAACAGTTTGGTTTCAATAAGTAAAAAACAGATAGCTCTTCAACTAAAGGCAGGACTACCATACTCACCAGAACACTTTCTTGACTCCTAATACAGCAGATAATTGTAACGGGTAGCAAATACACATCAACAGAATGAGATCGCTGAGACTATTGAGAGCTTATTTTCAGTCTAACTTCTGGATATGCTAATACATGAACAATGTGTGTTTTACTTTGTGCTGTGGATTGAACAAAATACAATTATCTTGGTGATGTACATTACAGCTGTGTAATGGAAGTCTGATCCGAGTTCTTTGTCCTACTACGAAATATTCACAGTACCATTTAAGTAATATTTTTAATGTAGGAGAAACACCTTAGAATATCGAAAACTTCTGTTGCATTCGGTATGTAAGCTAACAATGTGCACTAGCATTGCTGACTGTAACAAAGGAAGTTGAAATATTTTGAGATGGATGACCATGTTGCAGTACTCTGGATGGGTAGTCATGGGCCCCCTTGCAGATGTAGGCTCTGAGCAGCAACCCAAATCATCCCCTATTATTTTTTACCATTGATGAGTGGCGCCAGCAACATTTGAGCTAGACTAGGCATACAAGATATTGTATGACATAATCCAAATATTAGTGACTATGATGAATGTAGTAAGGAATGTTACCATATGTTAAGAAACAAGCAGACTACAGGTAAAGTAATTTTATTAACCAGAATGTGCAGCTTTATTGAATATAATAAAAAATTATACACCAGCAATATGACTGATGAAGGCCTCATCGAGACTATTGTGTACAACTATAGGCATCCTATTTGCAAAACTAAAGAGACGGGAGTAAACCAAGTACAAAATGATAACAAAAACACCGTAGAGACTGAAACAACACAAATGAAGAAGAATGTATGGATTATGGAAGCTAATGGAGTTTGCACAGCAATCTACTGAATTAAACAAGAGAAGAGAAACATTAATGAGATATGGAAATATAACAAATAATATAGCAAAGTCTGAATATGTAGCACATTTCAGAGAAAGACTTAAAAGAACAACGGCTGTGAAATATTTGTAGCAAGCAGGTTAATTCAGTCAGGGTGAGTAATTACTTTTCTGTATAGAGGTGCAGACATCCAAATTAATCTACCTGAATATATAATAGGGTCTCAGTATTATGAGGGACAATAAATAATTTATTCAACAGCTTAAACGTAGGAGGAATAGAAACAAGTGGACTCCAGATTAAATAAATGTACTAAGTAAAATGTGTAACTTCATTATACGAGTAAGAAATTAATCTGCCATCAAAATGTATGTTTGTTTATGGATGCATACAGATTTCTTTTAACATTTTAAAGCAATACTTTCTAAAGGTATGTATTCACATCCTAATTCTGTCTTTGGACACATATTATACAGATTAAGAACATTCTTTGGATTTCTGCAGATACAGACAATATGTGAGCAGAAAATGCACTGACTGTTTAAAGCATTTTTAAATTAGCACCATTCTCTTTCTTGAGTACTAGCACTTCAGTGCTAAGAGGAGCTATTCTCTCACTGTATAATACAGACAGTATATATCCAAAATGAATAAATTAACTTAGAAATCATTGTGATACATGCCTACCAACATCCTGGGACAAGAAATCTGCACAACTAGAATAAAATATTTTGCATTACCATATCTTAGAAAGATGCTAGAATAAAATGGTTTGGGTTACCATACATTTTTTGAATAGCATGAGGTCTGAAACTCGTGTTTGTCATTATTAACTGAATTCAGTCCTCACTGATTTGCTAAAAGCACACAAATTTTATGAGGATCAGACCAAAAATGTAAATCAAAAATCTGGACAGTCTGCCAAAACCTGTGCTGCAATGTGAACAGTTGTATTTGATGGGGATCCAAGAAAGCATACCTTACTGAAGCTATGATTTTCTGTTTACATTAATTAATTATGCTTCATCATATATTTTAGTAACAGTACTAGAAGTGCTGAAACTCTATCCTTATAATAGTATTTTGTTTAAATAAAGTAAATATTTATGAGTCTTGCATTTAAAATAAATATTGATTTGAATCACTGCATTCTGAGAATAATATTCGGTCATCCTTTGTAGAATAGGTTTTGCCATTCTGTTTAAAATTGGTTAGAGATTAGACAACTGTTTTGTTTATAACACCTAATTTCAGCAGTTTGAAATATTAACAGTACTAGCAAAGTAATGTGACTTACAGAAGGCAACATAGAACATTTGTATAATTATGATCTGCAGGGTGATATTAGATGATTTATTTGTGTGCATTTGTACTACTCTGAATGTAAGCTGAATAGAACCTGTACAGTAGGTGAGACTTGATTTATTTAGTTAAAAGAAGAGAACAACAGAGCTCTTCAACAGTTAAAATGAAAGAAGTGACATGACACCCCCTGGTTATTCATAGTTAGGCATAAATAAGCTATGCCATGGCCTTTCCTGCCTGATGTAGGTAAGAAGAAACTGTAGGATCATGATTTATCAGAAAACTGTTGGGTGCTTGGGATTTGGATTACACCATCTCTCTGTGGAATGTGGCTGGGATGTGGTTCAGACCATCTCTCTGTGGAATGTGTGCTGACATGTAATGGTTAGCTGGCTCAGATAATTGTTATACATGTGTGACTAGTTATAATGCTGGACCAGAACTATGTTACATGTGTAATAACTTGCATATTAGATATTTCCTAATAATCTGCTGGATTTCTTCTTGGGAATCTGGGGAGGCTAATACCAAAATATTTATCTGCTAAAAGAACCTAGAGGATAAAAACAACAGACATTTTTTTTTTGCTCACAGCGTAATAACATCTAAATTGCTTATAAATGGTATTGCTGATTTGAAAGCAGACTGTTTTTTAAGATATTTGGGGAAAACTAATTAGTAACATAAAGCATTTAGAGAAAACAAACATTTTAATACTGATTTGCAGTGGGGGTAACAATATGAGATTGTCAGGATAAAAGCAATTTTTTTCCATACTCCAACTGCGTGTTGTGACAGATATCTGGCAGCATATCAGTAATATACACAAATGTAAAATAGCTCTGAAGCAATGTAGATATTGAGAAATACATTATTTGCACTCCTTCATTTAGCCATCAAATGCAGTGCCGACTTAGAACAGAAAAGTATGTGTAGGGATGCAGACCCATAAAGTTCTAGAGGAATACAGAGAGAACTGTGCATAGTAGCAAAGGCAAATCATTATTAACAAAAGACACAGATGTGTGCGCACACACACACACACACACACACACACACACACACACACACACACGCACACGCGCAGCAATGGTTTGTGTTCTGTGTGGATGAGACCAATCACAAGGACAAAAACAAGCCAGGCAATAATTAAAGCAATCACTCAGCCAGCCAATGCTCAGTTGAAAGCATTGATTAGTTAATTAGACAAAGCTTTACTCAACCTCCCAGTAATTAAAAAATAACTGTTTCTAAATGACAATTGTGATGGAGGAGGATGTTGAGACAAAATGCTTTGTTTTTGGAGTTTGATAGCTGGTAGCAGACAAACAACTTGAGCAGTCATGTGTAAATCTAGCATTAGAGCCTGCTATAGTGTCAACTGCAGTTTGGCATACAGAACTGTGACAGCATGCATAACATATGCCAGCCAAGTAATGTCACAGACTGATGCAAGGTTAAATGCCAATTTAACAAGCTGCATTTTGAGCAATTGTATTTTGAGGCACAAATCATGGCTTTAATCTGGAGAATAATTCTGGAAGATGATGCAAGATTCTCACTGAAAAAATCTTACTCTAAAAGAACCACAGCATGTTTTTTAATATTATTTATAAAAAATACATTCAACATTCATTTATATTGAGAAAGCTTGCTACATGCCACATTTCACCTTTAATAGAGGTCAAGAGAATATATTCTTACACTGATTAAGGTGGCAGGAAAATATTTATTTTCATGTTGTGCATCAAACCTTTTAAGAAAAGTATTATACAGGACTTTGACATACCAGTTGTATATAAAATAAGAAAATCTTAATATTGACAACATTGACTTGTGAAAGAACTAGTGTGCAACAAAAATACATATGCATAGAAATGGATGCACCATATGGATTAATGGAGTAACTATTATGTGACTGTAGATATAGGATGACATTCATGGACAAGTGCTTTGCGCTTGTGCAAGCTAAATGTCACAGATCAACCCATTCAGTAGCAGCTCAGATATGTAGTATGACTTGTATAGTACCAGTAGTCTGAGAAAAGAGATAAACACTGTAGGAGTAGTAGCATTAAGGAGAACCAGCACAAAAAAGTGCAAGCAGAGTTCATTATGTAAATGGGGAGGAAAGAAAAGATAAGACATTAATCAGCAATTAGATGAAAACGTATAAGGGTAAACATAAAATAGGATGAAGAAAAACAAATAAATCTATCTACATATATACAGGGGTCAAGCTCCTCTGCACCTTCATAGTGCACCCCCACACCACCTGCTAATTATCTATACCAACTTTGAGACTGCAAAATAGTGTCAAAAGTGAAAAATCCCAATCCCCACTGTGTAGCGAGGCCCCACAACAAATGCTGGCATCATGCAATAAACAAGTAGTTTGATAAAACAAACTTCCTTCTTAAATGTTCGATGTACTGAACATAGGACCACTCCCATTTTATATATATATATATATATATATATATATATATATGTGTGTGTGTGTGTATATGTAAATAAAATAATTCACCACTGCTATGTTGCTGGCAAGTAGTAATAAAAAAACAAGCACACTGCACCACCACGGTCGTATAATATATATCACTAACATGCTGAATGAGCAAGTCCGGTCAGTTAAAAACAGATATTTAATAGCCAACTATAATTAAAAGCAAAATTCCTTGATGTTAGCAATATGGTTGTATCAAGTGTATCCCTGACATGCTGCTTAAGCAGGTCCAGTCGAATAAGAGCAAACGTCAAAAATTGACAAAAGTTCTGATGAACAATAAAAGTTTAAAACAAATTCCCTTAATCTCTATGATAACTGCTTTCGATGTATTCTTCCTCAGATCATATGAATGTATGATGGGACTGGGTTTTATTTAAAAAGGGAATATTCCCGGATATTAGATCATAGCTTCTTCCTTTCAGGGAAACAACTTGTCCAATCAATGGATTTAAAAAGCTACACACCTCTTTCAGGACCAATGGTGTTTGGCCTAATTCCTCTATGGATGTTCCATGGCTCAATCAAACAAGGATTTGCCTTAACCTATAATAGGTCTCCTTGTATTTCAGAGAAACAACTCGTCCAATCACTGAACTTGAAAAGCTATACACCTCTTTCAGGACCAATAGTATTGGGCCTAATTTCTCTATCGATGTTCTATGGCTCAAATAGATAAACATTTACCTTAACTTATAGTAGATCCCCTTGTCTTTAACATAGGTTTCAATGGAATAATGTTATTTAAACCAGGCCATTGATCTGAATGCAAATTTATTATCCATTTAACTTCACTTAGCTCTGTATCATTTACAATGTTGCTTGCCTCATCATTGCTTTTACTTCATAAACCACTTTAAATCTAAAATAATGGTCCGACTGGGAATTTACGTGTTCTGCTAGTGCATTATGCATGTCCTTATTGCGAATATATCTCAAGTGTCTTAAGACACGATTCTTAAAAAGCTGGCAAAGAGACACTGTACATGATACAGAGCTAAGTGAAGTTAAATGGATAATAAATTTGCATTCATATCAATGGCCTGGTTTAAACAACATTATTCCATTGAAACCTATGTTAAAGACAAGGAGAACTATTATAAGTTAAGGTAAATGTTTATCTGTTTGAGCCATGGAACATCGATAGAGAAATTAGGCCCAATACTATTAGTCCTGAAAGAGGTGTGTAGCTTTTCAAGTTCAGTGATTGGACGAGTTGTTTCCCTGAAAGACAAGGAGATATATTATAGGTTAAGGCAAATGCTTGTTTGATTGAGCCATGAAAGATCCATAGAGAAATTAGGCCGAACGCCATTGGTCCTGAAAGAGGTGTGGAGCTTCTTAAATCCAATGATCGGACAAGTTGTTTCCCTGAAAGGAAGAAGCTATGATCTAATATCCAGGAATATTCCCTTTTTAAATAAAACCCAGTCCCGTCATACATTCATATGATCTGAGAAAGAATACATTGAAAGTGCTTATCGTAGATGTTAAGGGACTTTGTTTTAAACTTTTATTGTTCATCGGAACTTTTGTCAATTTTTGATGTTTGCTCTTATTCAGCCAGACCTGCTTAACCAGCATGTCAGGGATACGCTTGATACAACCATATTGCTAACGTCAAGGAATTTTGCTTTTAATTATAGTTGGCTATTAAATATCTGTTTTTAACTGACCGGACTTGCTCATTCAGCATGTCAGTGATATATATTATACGACCGTGGTAGTGCAGTGTGCCTGTTTTCTCTCTCTCTTTCTCTCTATATATATATATATATATATATATATATATATATATATATATATATGTGTGGTTCCCTATCAGAAACACTATAAGCCTGAAAATCAAAATCCTGAAACCAAAAGCCTGAAAATTCAAAATCCCGAAAACCCAAAATCCTGAAACTCAAAATCCTGAAAACACAAATAATGCTAATATGTCACTATAAAGACACTAATATCTTCCAACTGACCCTGACCCTAACCCTAACCCTAAGGTCCGTCACTATCACACACTCACCTGACCCGCGCCCTAACCCTAACTCACTTAAACTGCCCCTAACCCCAATATTTGTCACTACTGCATACATGCCTAACCTGTGCCCTAACCCTAACTCACTTAAACCACCCCTAACCCTAACATAAAACCAACCGCACACTTACCTGAACCCAACGCATGACCTAACACCACAGGGCTAACAATAGCAAAGCCACAATGACGTCAGTATGTCCATTTTGTGTTTTCAGGATTTTGAGTTTCAGGATTTTGGGTTTTCGGGATTTTGAATTTTCAGGCTTTTGGTTTCAGGATTTTGATTTTCAGGCTTATAGTGTTTCAGGCTTTTGACAGGGAACTGTATATATATACATATATATATATATATATATATATATATATATATATATATATATATATATATATATATATATATATATATATATATATATGGATCTACTTCCAAACATTGACTTACTAGAATATTGAATCCAACTTCATCGAGATGACTTCACCAAACCTTCAGTATATCAAAATCCCAGAACAATGAAAACCAACTCTGGGTAAACAACCACTTGACCACGTAATACAATAAATCTATTAATTTTTCCAATTTGACTATCCTACTTAATGATGTCAGTGACTATTCTGTCTAACTGGTTATTTAAAACTCAGAAAACCTCACCTATTCATACAACTTCATATTGTATTTCAAAGAATTTTGATAGTTTGTAGCTGTTTAACTATATTGAACTGAATGGTCCAAAGTATACCAATATACTGATGCTATCTCAACCTTGTTTTATATTTCAATATACTCTTACCGCTGTCCAAATGAACTCATATTCACAACAAAAAGAGCACTCTGTGCCAAGGAACATAGTTAACTCAAAGATTTTAATTAGAAATATAAACAAGGCATGGAAATAACAGAAGAAAAGATAACTGTCTCCATTAAGCCACTATGCACAAACAGATATGTCAAACGAGTGGAATCCAAGCGAATGAAGCTAAAGCATTATACTTTAGAAATCATCAAATGATACATCTGGGAACTCCAAACATTTCTGGAGTACCAAAAAAACACTTAGTCAAACAAACCAATTGCAAAATTTCAGTCGTCAGCATCTTCTTACTCTATAAATCATAGCTGTCACCCCTACTAAAATTGTAAGCCCTAGCTCCTACTTCCCTACAAATATATCATGCAGCCCAGTTATCCCCACATAAAATAATTTCCTAACTCTCTTCTTCTTTAAAACTTTTTATCGCAAAAATTGAAGGAACTATTCACATCAATAAGCTACAATTTAACCCAAATTTCCATTACTTTCATCGCAGAACAGTGAAGTCTGGTGCCGCCTATAGTTCCAGGCATTTATAATGTCTTTAGTTATCTCTTACTACATGTCCTATCTCACATAGCTTCAGCTATTCTTGCACTCGCAAGAATGAGTAATACCAGTGGAATCACTCACCAACATTGCAAGTTTATGCCAGGCTGACACTTTGTACAGTGGGTCATCATACCAGCCCAACAGGCATTCCTGAAAGTCCTTACAGAGATAGAAGAAGAACATATTCCTCTACCTTGGGGATCAGGCATAAGCTATGCTATTCTTGGTACCTGAGACAGTCATGTTCACTCATACAGGTTCACTCAAAATAATGGCCCTGTGTGTATGGATGGACATTTAGGTATCCTGTGATGTGCATCACAGAGCAACATTAGGGTACTACTAAAACTATTAATATCACGGTGTTATGGGCTACACTTCTCCTTGCATGAGCTTCCTGAGCACATGTTTCTCTAGAATCAAGATTAGCAAATTATCTGTGGTCATTATGGATAATGCATTGCATTATGGCACCAATTCAGGAGAGCCATGTTACTTTTTCTCATTAACATTACTGCTGTACTAAGCTGTCTTTATTATCCCAGTATAAAATGGGGTGCCATTATGTGCAAGATCACGTTATGATGACTAACTATGGAATAAGGGCTTCACAGATTAAGACTCTAGACTCTTAGATATGTATACAGATGGAAGGCAAGATGTCTGGCAAATGGTGACATTTCAGAGGGATCCAGTGTGAGTGTGTGTGTGTGCGTGTGTGCGTGTGTGTGTGTGTGTGTGTGTGTGTGTGTGTGTGTGTGTGTGTGTGTGTGTGTGTGTGTGTGTGTGTGTCAACAGGGGGTCCAGTGTGTGTCAACATGGGAATCAATGATGGGTAGGCCAACTTGTTTCACTAGGGATGTCTTGCATTTCTCTCCTGATGGCTTCTAAACCCATAGTGTCTTTTTAGTCAAGGTTCTTCTCTTGGACATTCTACCCTTGCAAATTCCATTCTATTTCATTCACTTCAGAAGGGGGTCAGTATTGCTGAATATTAACATCCACCATGGTAATCCCTTTCTAAAATCGCATTTGTAATAAATTTTCCCAACTTTCAAATCTCAATATAAAAAGATTAAACAAAAAATACTCAGTGACCCATAGTTTCACAACTGTTCAAGGTCATTATAGTAGTTCATAAGTTTGATTTTTATAATTGGCTCTAAACTAATATTTTATGTACAGTTTTGTGTAGTTGCTAAAACAAGTGATAGTATCTAAGTGATCATGCTTTCTAGACAGACACATCCATAGCAGATTTGTTTGTCTGGATGTTAGCTTTAAATTGAGGCCTCAACCAGCATTACGCCATGCTGTTTTACCGAGATATTGACAGAATATGAATAATATAATAAGATCACATTATGATGACTAACTATGGAATAAGGGCTTCACAGATTAAGACTCTAGACTCTTGAGATATATTTCTCATAATCTGACAAACTATTTTATCTCAGTGCCTGTACTAGACAGAGGTAATGAACATATGGACAATTTGTCTGCAGTTTTGTCAGCTTCAAAATAAAGTACCATCTATCCGATAGAGTAGTAGAGATACATATGAAAAATATCACAATTTTGATAATCTGACAAACTGTTATACATCTGCAAGTATGATACACTGGGATGGATTCCAAAAGAAAGTTGCCGACAGCACAGCACACTGAGGGAAGAAGTCAACACTTCAGTGGCAGATGCAATTTCATAAAGTATGCTAAAAGAAACTCAGATTCAGTGTGTGATCTAGCGAAAGGAAAGCCAGTGCTGCAGGTGTGTTGTGACTACCCATGAAATTAACAATTACTTTTGCTGATCACATATCAGTATATCTTGGTATGTGTGCTATTACAGGCCTATTAGTGCTTTCAAGGTGTAGCATACTACAGGATATCACACAAAGTGTTTCTTATTTTGGATGCAAATCTGCCTACAGTTTTAAAATCTTGTCTGAATCATTACTCTTCAGTCATAGTAAACAACTTTGGCTTGGTTTTCAGAAGAGTAATTAACTTACATGCAGCATTTCCTGTTTTGAAAATCATCTTATATTTACTGATAGTTTGAGTTTGTCTAGATGTGCATCCTTGAACACAATCTACCTCTCCCCAGTCTCACCTACATCTGTTTGCCATGATATGATGATCAGTTCCCCACAGCCTTGAATCTGATAATGTGGGTATTAAGTAATGAATGAAAGAGAGAAAAGCAAATTAAAATGTTCCCCTGCTTTCAAAATGTTTTTTTTTTGTTTTAAAACAATAAATAAACAAATCATTTATAAAACAAACAAATAGCTGTTTACATAGGTCCACAGCTGATCAATACATCAAAGTTATACATCAATAATTAATATTTTTCAAGAAAGTCTTTAAGTTTAAGCCAAGAGTTATAAGAATGTGTAATATTAGAAGTTCTCATCTTTATAGTACGCAAACAATTTTGTCATACTAACGAATTTAATACCAGAGAAAATAACTTGACTTTTCCAATTTTAGTAATTACTTTTCTGGATATAGCAATAATAGACCAAAGAAGAGGCACTTCTGTTTTTGGAATTATCTCAGGAATCAGAGCATTAAATAAAACTAAATATTTAGAAATATTACATCTATCTGACCACATATTACATCTATATGACCACAGAGCTTGAATAAAGTTAATTTCTTTCCAAAATGGAGAGATGACTTCACGTTCATATACCATATGTAGCCAATCAGCATTTATTTCAGAATCACATTTCCAGCGTATAATTTTATTTGATTTATACATAACTGTAATTTTGTTAGGAGTGGCAAAAGCTCTGTGCAAAAAATTTCAAGTGAAAATTTTCCAATATAATAAAAATGTAGTTTTATCTGTAGATTTTGATATTAATTTAATATTAATGTATTGTATTCTTCAGAGAAATCTTCATTATTAATTTTTGAGGAGTAGTTCCGATAGGAATTGTCTAAATATGTGAAATCTAACTTAAGAATCTTATAAATTTGTTACAACTATGATTTATTTTTCATTGCATTATTATTGGTATTTATTAAGAATTCCAATAATCTGGGAACAATTTGTTATCTATGTTAAATATCTTATTTATCTCTGTGTTCACAAAGTCTCTAAGTATTTGTAAAATTAATGAATTTGCAGAATCTTGATTGTATTTGGACATTAAATTTTCAGCAGTATATATATATATATATATATATATATATATATATATATATATACATATATATATATATATATATATATATATATATATATATATATATATATATATATATATATATATATATATATATATATATATATATATATATATATATATATATATATATATATATATATATATATATATATATATATATATATATATATATATATCTCAGTACCATTTAAGAATTGATGCCAATAAATTAAATTGCTTTGTTGTTTCAAACTTGTTGAAGTTATGAGTTTCTAAGTAGTCATTTATATCTGCAATTGGAAACATAGGAAATATTAAGTGTTTAATACAATGGTTAGAATATGTGACATTTTTGGAAAGAGGAAATGATGTTATTTAAATAGGGAATTTGAGAAGAGGGTGTAATATCATTTATACAAAAATCTTTTAATAACCAGATAAAGTCAACCATTATGCCAACCTTTTCTGTGTCAATCAAAGGAAACTTTTAATTTAATAGGATGCCAAAAAAGTTAAGTAGAATATTATTTATCTTCTTCAATTTTTTTTTTGGTGGAGGTAGTACTAAAGATCATAAGACAAACATTTTTTCAGGGATAATTACCATCTTAATAGCCATTAATAATTCTTCCATGGTAAAGAAGAATTTGTTCCATTTTGTGACTAAACTTAAAATTTTATCAACAACCTGTTGGAAGTTTGCTTGTATCATTTCTTTACTATTATACATAATGGTTATACCAAGGTATTTCATTTGATTGCTATACCAATTGAAGTTAGAATATTTTTTGTATATTTTTTTATTTTTAATAATTAATGTACTTGTTTTATTATAATTAAATCTTAAGTTTGAAATTTCTTCAAACTGACTCATAGAACTAATTATATGTTCTAATGAATGTTCTATATATTTCCTATTGTTAGTAAAATATCATCAGCAAAGAGATGAACCTTCTTTCAAAGTACTTTGAGCATTGCTTAGAATAATTTCACCCATTTGGTTTTATCTACGCTGATCTACGAAGCAAAAAAAAAAAAATCCAAACAGCTAGGATCCATCTGCCTTACTATACCTGTTAATCATGAATATTGCCCCCTTCCTAAATGCATTCAAGTGTCCATTATAAACCAAATTCTCTTTTGGCTTTTCTTACCAAATTTTGCATCAGAAGATGAGACCCTGAGGTCTGAATTTATCCAGTATAGTACTTGAAAGAGCAGAGTGAAATAATAGCCCTATGTAAATGGACATTAAAGTGTCCTATGAAGTACATCACAGGGCAGCGATAGGGTAAATCCAGAAGGATGCTCATATGATGAAGTGCTCCAAGATAAAAGAAAAGTCAGATGCTGCAAAGAATTATACATTACTGGAATTTGGAATGTAAAAGCTAAGAACTAATAAAAACTTGAAGTGGCCAAGGAAGAGATGACAAGAATAAATATTAAAATCTTGGGAATTAAAACTGACAAGACCATTAGTCATATACAACACAAAGAAATGACAGAATGATCTTAATGAGACTACAAGGTAAACCATTTAACACAGAAGTGATACAGGTTTATGCTGCAACAACAAATACCAAACAGGAAGATGTTGATCAGTTTTATCACTCTCTAATATGCAGAAACTTTGGAAGTAACACCAAAAAAGTGGTTTGTAATAGCTGATTGGAATGCTAAAGCTATTATTCAAAGTCTAACTGGAATAACAGGTATCTTTGGTCTTGGAATATGAAATGAAACAGGGCATAGACTGGTAAAATTATGCTAAGATAATTTGACAGACAGCTTTATACAAGGTTATCACCAGATGGGCAATACCTAAATCAGAATAGCTATATACTTTGGAGCCAGAGATATAATAGTTTTAGACAGTCAGCAAAAACAGCAAGAAGATCTGGATCTATATATTGTTCAGACAATTAATTTTTATCACAAAGTTCAGAATTAAAGAAAACCATTTGCTATTGGAATACAAGCTAAACAACATTCCAGTCTGGAGACTAGATTTAAAGGATTATACCTACTATATAGGGCACTTGAAAAGCTATGGAAAGTAGTTCACGATATTGTCCTCGAGGCAGCAAAAATATTCCAAATAGAAAGAAAGTTAAGAAAGCAAAATGGTTGTTTGTTTGGTAATGCAGTACCAGTGTCTAGGTAAAGAAGGAAAGCAAAAGGTAGTGGAGATAGGAAGAAATATGTCAAACTGAAAGCAGAGGAGAGATACAAAAATATTTAAATGAGTAGTGCAAACTTCCATAAGGAGAAAATAGAATGGGAACGAAAAGTGATCTATTCAACAACATTAGTGATATTAAGGGAAACATCCAGTTCAAATGCGAATGAGAAAAGACAAAGATGGGAGGTATCTAACAGAAGCAAAGGGTATTATAAAGAGGTGGCAGGAATAAACAGAAGTATACAAGAAGAGACTTAAATTCACTGATACATGAAATGGTATGTTCACTGATCTAGAGACAGAAAACCTGAACAGTGAACTTAAATATGTCCTTTAAAGCCTTATCAATAAATCCTGCACAATAATGCTGTGAAATTATTTCTCAGAAATGTATTTATTTAGTGATTGATTGATTGATTGATTGACATTTGATTAGTGAGAAAGTCTGACTGGGTAGAACCCCATTTTCAGCAGAGGCACGCAGAGAAAAGCTCTAAATTATTACATAACATTTTAAGAACAATAATTTTACAATCTTCAAAAATAAACAAAGACATCTGAAGTTTGAATAACTATAACAAATTAGACATACTATAAAAACATTGGTTAAAAATCAATACAAGGGATATAACAATCATTTAATTTTTAGAGAAATTTTAGATAGTTTGTAGAGAAATTAAATGTAAGTTAGTCTAATACAGATAGGAATTGCAATATGAAGTGAGGAAAAACAGGCTTATGGTCTATTTAGAGAGAAAGTCAGGGAAGAGAATTAGAAATGAAGTAAGGAAGTATGTTAAGAAGGAAAAGTAAGGAGTTGTAAGGAGTGGAAAGATACTTGTTCACATTTAGAGATATAGTTTATCCTGGTTTTGAGCAAGAACAGAGCCAGATTTTATAGAGGAAGAACCCCTCTTGATATTCATTAGTTTCTCTTTTATTTCTATCAAACTCTTGATATTTATTATTTTCTTGTTTCTATCAAACATATCTTTAAGTTTAAAACTTACTTTACAAGTAAAGTAAGGTTTGTTACCAATGTTTCACTAATCCAGCATTTCCGATGAATATTTTTCAGTTCTCACTTAAAATTATCTTTATGTTTTGGCTCACTGCTGAGAATCCCAGGCAAAAATAGGCATTTACACATCCCTTGAGCCTCCTACCATCATCTCTGATGTGTGTGTCAGTTAATTTGGGCCTCAACAGAGGCACTAGTAACTAAGGTTGGGTGGCATGATGCCAGGGTAATTCTATGGACTAGGCTTTTAAAGGCTCCAGGGCCATTAGCCGAGTACACACACATATGAAACTATGAACCTATATTGGGCCAGATTCCAGAAGAAATTTGCAGATAGCACAGCACACTGAAGGAAGATGTCAGCATATCAGCACTGTAAGCAATTCCATAAGGTTCACTAAACCAAGACCAAGTCATTACTTATTCAGTGAAGGGTAATTACAGACTCAGCTCAGCCTGCTGGATTCTAAACACAGTGGGTACTCCTAATGTAACTTAAATGTGGCAAAGTACTTCACTGGCAACTTTCTAAAATCACTTGGTGGAGGTTATATGTGCTTTGTCTTCCACACACAAACATTACTTAAAAAATGTAATTGCCATTTAATGCATTATAGCAGGCTGTGGTATTGCATGCTGTGCTAGAAAATGATCTGCAGAAGCATACCAGAAGGCAGCCAGCTAGGCACTGAGCTATGCTGCAGACAAGTAAGCTCTCTGATCAAGAAATAATAGATACATGCAGATTAGACAGAGAGCTGACACAGGCTGGGTACAAGACATGTGTACTTCACATTTATGCTCATAGTCTGTGGGGCAACCCAACACCAATAGAAACAAATGTCTGCCTGAGTCTAGGTATACTGGCCTCTGGGACATTTCAGCTGCATATGGAAGATGCTGTAGGAGTGTCCCAGAGAGCTCCCAGTTGCATCCTCTTACATCTTCTGGTAGCAATGTGCACCAAGGTGGATGAATATATCTACTTCCCAACAACTCTCATGGAGCACAGAACTACCATGCAACATTTCTATACCATAGCCAACATCCCCCATGTCCTCAGTGCAACAGACTGCATGCACAGACCAATTACAACCCTAGCTGTACCCGATGCTGAATGGTACATCAATCAAAAAGGGTGGTCATTCCTCATTTATCAGATAGTGCACTCAGCAGATGGCGTAATTACTAATATCATGGCAACATAATAGTAGTGTGCATGATGCTGCTATATGGAAGGAAAATGGTCTGAGGACCAGTTTCCAACATCCTGAAATTCCTGGGAGACTCAGGAAGTACAGGACCACAGCTATATTGTAATCAGAATCTAGACCTGTTAACATTAAGCAGGAGGACTAGATCTGTATTATCTCCTTCCTATAAACAGGTGATTGCAGATATCGAATGGAGCCTTGGCCAATGACACCATACAGAGCCCCATCACCCCCTGCTGAGAATGTATACAACAGACCACACACCATGATATAAAATACCATTGAGCATGTATTTGGAGAGCTGAACGCAAGATTCAGATATATGGACACATCTGGAGGTGAACTACAATACAAACCGGGCATTAAAGATGGTTACTGTGTATGCAATGCTACACAAAATGATAACAGAAAAACATGGTCACTTGCCAGCTGCAGGAGTGGGTGACCTGTTCCCAAGAGCCCCAAATGTTTGATGTTGACATATCAGATTTGTCAAAGGATGATCAGAAAGACACAAGGATGAGAAGAAACAGGTGTGGGTGATGGAGGATGTGGACATGTGTCCTAGCTAGGGCAACACAATAGCATCTGACACACATGTTTGAGTCATGATAAGCCACATGTACAAATGTACACAGTCTAAATAGTGATGTTCAAGTTTTACTCCACAACAGCAGCACAGAACACGACTAATGGAAAGAAACCATCAGTTGTCCACACTGAACATTATAAATAACAAAATCATAAAGTATACTGGTAAGAACATATACACAACACTCAGTAAGGACTGCATATCTGCATGTATACAGATGAAACATCAGTGCAGTAAATCTCCCTACAAGGTACATCACCAAAGAGGATCACACAGGAAAATGTGTGGGATGCAGGAAACGTGCATAATAGAAGGTATAACTGGAAAGGTAGGATACTATCACACAGATAACTAGCATGAGAAGGTAACCAAAATAGCCAGTACCACAAGAAATCTGGGCACATGCAGTGTATCGGAATGTATCAGCACAAACATAACTTAAATCAGGGGTCATACACTTACTCTGGTACATTACACATAGCACTCTGTGATGTGTAACAGTGTTTTACAACACAGTAAGTAGCATACAACAGCCTGAGTCATTACAAGCATCACAAACACTGTCCAATAAGAAAATAAATACACACTGGCCTCACATCCCATGCCTGACAAAGAATGTTACACAGAAACCAATGCAACATGACTCAGTTAGAGATAAGAATACATTCAAGGATGCAGAACATCAATGCCAGTGAGTACACAACAGATATGAAACATGCATCATTGTTGGGGATAGAGCAACACACGTAAATATATAAGTATGGAATCAGTGTGATATGGGAAGACACCCATGGGAACTATATGTTAGCATGAGGAATGAATATTGTAACAGTTACACAGATTTGCAGTCAGTGCTGAGGGTAAGCCATGTGCATTACTATATTAAAATGCCATAAGTAGCACAGTTATGCATGGATAGACATATATATGCATGCTGGAATAGCAGACAACAAGGAAATGTGTAATGTAGCAATCAATGCTGGATAACAAAGATAACAAGCTGTTAACCATGTCGATATATGTGATATGTCAACTAGCAAGTGATGCAATCATAGAACCATGAAGTCACGTCACATCACTGTTGTCAATATCTGTTCTAACATATACCAATGACAAATAAACACTACTGACCAAAACTTGAAGCTAATCACCTAGCTCAGAGAAATTGTCACAAAAGCCATGTGGCATCAGACATTTAAAAACACTTACAGCTTAACTGGTCAGAGATTAGCACAGTGGTCCTCATTGCCACAAGTTCTGAATGACAGACCAAAACCCATATTGGACCAGCTGTCAGTATACCCTAACACAGTGTAAGATGCCCATGTTGATGTCTCATACCACATTCCTTTCTGCCCCTGCCATGTCCAGAAGCACTCAGCCCATAGTGCTTTATCGAGGAGCTGGAGTTGTTGACCCTAGCATTTTGGGACAAACTGGAAGTAGGAGCAGTTTTGTGATCTGGCAATTGATGTCTGAGGGTCATGTGAGGGTCTAATAAGAAGGGGCCTGCCTCTCACCACTGAAGGTGTTAAGGCACAGAACACCTGGTTCATACTATGGCTCTGATCTAGCACTGCCCATAAGAAGGCTTTCAACAGTGGATATAAAAGATGACACACTGTCAAGCTGTGTAGCCAATGCTGCCATGACCTGTCCACCATGACCTGTCCATGTCTCTGTTCCTGTCTTTCATGTAACACATGTAACTGGGGTACTACATGATCAGTGGTATAGACAAGTGTCCTCAGGTCAGAGCCATATGCCTGTAATAGACACCATCTGACCAGCATCCACGCACATCGCTTACTCTCATATGTGTAGTGCTGTGGGCAGTATTGGTTCATTGTGGGGAAGGTCACCATCATTACTAGATTCTATATGGGACTGTGGGTCATAGCCATCATCACATCTGTCATCTAATGTTCCCACATTATCATAAACATGGGCTGCATTATTCTCACTATCAGAGGCTACACCATGAACCACATGGCTGTCCCATTTAGGGCTGGACAATAAACCCAATGCAGTGGCCTGTGTGCTATGGCCCATACTATCACATTTAAGCACATCACATCCTACCTCAGGATCAGTGGATGAGCTACTGCAGGAGGCAGATAGTGGACATGCTACAAAAAGAAACAGATGATATATGTCACATACATTCACAGAAATCACATTATGCAGTATAGTACTGAAATCAGGGTCAACTATATAACTACAATGCTAGTAATGATATGGATTTACTAGGTCATTGTGGTTGTGTGTGGTTCAGGGACCCTATATAATGGACATACACCTTGTAATTTGCATATCAAATGAATATGGCAGAAGAGGTCAATTCAACTACTAAAACCTACCTGACATGTCCTCCTTTGACTCTACCACTAGTGATGTGGGTTGAAACATCACTGTCATGTGAAAAGATAAACATACACAAATCATATGTTAAGGGGTCGATATTAGATCATCAAAATGGCAGAATTTCAAATTATCTAATATCGAACCCATTATCATGAATGCTGAAAACAGCGAAGCTGCACAAAACTTGTGCCGTTGTTGTGGCTTCGCTGTTTTCAGCGATGCAGTGGAAAGTTACAGGTTGGGTTAAAGTAAGTGTGTGATTGTGCAGATGTTCAGGTTAGAGCACGGGTTGGGTGAATTATGGTTAGGGCGCGGGTCAGGTAAGTGTGCGATTGTGACAAAATTTGAGGTTGGGGCGGGTTAAGTGAGTTAGGGTTAGGGCACGAGTGAGGTGAGTGTGTGATAGTGAGAATTTGGGGTTAGGGGCAGGTTAAGTGAGTTAGGGTTAGGGTGCAGGTGAGGTGAGTGTGTGACAGTGACAGACCTTAGGGTTAGGGTCTGGGTTAAGGTAAGTGGATAGATAGTAGTGTATGTGCAGTGTAGTGTAGGGTTAGATGTAACTTTTAAATGTATGTGTGTGGATTGCTGCTTTTTAGTGTGCTTGTGGTGTATGTGTGTGTGTCTTGGAACAGTGAATTTTTCCCTGGGAAAAAATTTGCTGTTTTGAGGTTTTGATATTGTTAGAGTTCAGGTTTTGCAGTTCGATGTTACGGCATTCGATAATGAGCCGTTTCGATGATCTGATATAGACCCTATGTTAAGCACATATAAGATATCATGTAACATTCTACCTAAAGTATAAGACATAGCAAATAAGACAGACACAGGATGGGTGAGGATGAGATGCAGATAGCAAGTGTTCTATGCAGGTGAACAAGACCACAGTAGTCATGAAGGGCATAGATGTAATTATCTGTAGTGAAATGTAGCAATCATATAGACTGCCTTACCAAGTACGTCCTCTCTGTATGGGAGGTAGTATATCATCTGTCATAATGCGGTTCCTGTATTATAACATCTCCTTCCCATCTATCATCCCATCTTTCAAAACCACTCTGAAATGCTTCCTATATAAAATCTAGCTCTGTTCTTGCTCAAAGCCAGGATAAATTAAATTCCTAAATGTGTGCAAGTACATTTTCATTGCTTATAACTCCTCACTCTCCCTTCTTCACTTATTTCCTTACTTCTATCAAATTCTCTTCCCCTGACATTCTCTGCAAATATACTATAAGCCTGTTTTTCCCTCACTTCATATTGCAATTTCTGTTTGTATTAGACTAACTAACCTTTAATTTCTCTATAAACTGTCTAAAATTTCTATAAATATTAAAGTATTGTCATATAACTTGCATCGATTCTAAACCAAAAAAAGTTCTTTCGGCTTTTCCTGGTTAGGAGTCGCCACAGCGGATCACCAGTCCGTAGACAGATTGGCAGTAGTGTTTTTACAATGTCAAGTTGCCAGCCCAGCACCCAACCATCATAGAAGGTACATCACATACACACACTCACCTACCTGTATATCTTTAAAACTCTCTCAACCGTAGGTAGGACATGCAAACTCCATGCAGAAGACACTCAAGCCGAGAATTGAACTGGAGGACCTATTGTTGTGAGCCCTCAATGCTAACCACTGCACCAGCATGGCAATCAGTGCAAGGCACTTAACCAATGTTTTTATATTGTGTCTAATTTGTTATAGTTATTTAAACTTCTGATGTTTTTGTTTTGTTTTTGAAGAATGTAAAATTATTGTTCTTAAAATATTTTGTAAAAATTTCTTCCTGAGTGTCCACTGAAAATGGGCTTCTACCTAGTCAGACTTTCCCAGTAAAAAAGCTCAAGAAGTAAATAAATAAAATAACATGCACAGAAACAATTACATGTGAGTATACTCAGAGTATTAACAGGAAGAATAGGTACATAACAACTAAAGATAACATCAACAGAATTTGGAGACCAGTGATAAATGGTGCATATGTCAGCCATCTGTACCTGTTTAGAGAACAAGACAACATTAAGATAAATTACAGGTGTGCTAAAAAGTGTTGCACAACATCAACCACATCAACAACCTTGCCAAGTCTATCTGTACTTGCACCTTCCTGACCGATGTCTAGATATGATGCATGTGCAAGTTTAAAACAAAAAAGACAGGATTCCAAGATGGCTGCCAAGCATTGAGCACACACTTTCTGCAGCCCCTGCAACAGCTATTTTCATCCGCTTACTATAACCCGCATCTGGCATTTAATTTTACAAAAAGTGTTAAATATTGATCAACAGACATATAAGAAAAAGGAAATAATCGACATTTTTGGATTCTTTCAACATTTTACCTGACTTATCCTGTGCTTATCTCTTCAGTGACTGACTGGGTGGATGCAGCCGCATGGTGCAAGTCTCTCTTTAAAAACTGAGCTCTGGAATTGAGACAGTAAAAGTAAAGGAGACAAAGTCATATAGTACCGATTTATACTAAACATTAAAAGAAATTCAGTCCAGGATGACTACTCAGCAAAATTTTATGGAAATTCTAACATCTAAGACAGAACTATCCTCTAAAGTTACCCCGGAGAAGGATGTAATATCTAAGAGACAGAAAATCATTAAAACACAGGAATCTAATAAAGGAGCCTCCAAAACCAAAGGGGAACCTCCATTTACAGTGGATGATATTAAATCAGCCTTGCAACCTCTCAAGGATGAGATAAAAAGCTTCTCAGACAAGCTTAAATCTTTTGGCTCTAATCTGGATCAAATAATTACAAGACAACCTCACTGAAACTAAAACTGAAGAAAATGTGAAGAAAATACAGGATCTACAAAAGAAAGCAAGTTTAAATGACAAAACTATCTGTGATCTGCAACATAAAATAATAGATTTAAAAGCACGTAGTAGAAGAAATAACATTATAATAAAAGGTATCCCAGAAAAGTTTGACCAAACTCAAATACTGGTTATATTAACAGAAATTTTCAAAACAATTACTGACAACAAAGCTCTCACTACTGACATCGTAATTGAAAGAGCTCACAGAGCACTACATAGAACACAAGATGAAACTAGTCCTAGACAAATATATGCCAGGTTACTAAACACTGCACATGCAAATATAATTCTTATGGCTGCAAAAAAGAAAAGCACCATTAGATGGAGAGGACACAAAATTACAGTTTCCCAGGACCTTCCACAACCCATCATGGTTAAAAGGCAAGCTCTAGCTCCTTTTTGTGCATTTTTAATTAAAAAGAAAGCATGTTTTCAAATGATGTATCCAGCTACCCTCTCCTTCCACCAGAATGACGAGAAATATCTTATTTACACAGTGTATGAAGCAAAAAAAGCATTCATGAGAGCTTTCAATGAATCACCTGAGCAGCAAACCAGTTATAAGTTTAACAATTAAACCAGTTAAATAACCATTATGTTTCTATATCTTTAAAAGGCTTTAAGCAAATGAGTTCCAGGGAGAGAGAGAAGGAAGAATAAACAAATATTTAATCCTGACCTATATGAAACCAAAAGCTTGCTACAAATGGTTCTCCTGTCAGGATTAATGTATATGGCTCAAAATATAAAATAAATTGCAATTAAACTGTCATTGTTTCATTAAATGGCATTAAAAATCTAAGTCAAAGTGCATTTTTCTTATCAAGCTGAGTGTTTCTTGTGGGTTTTTTTTTTACTCTCCTGGAGGTTGTTTCCAGTGTTGGTCGTGTAAGTAATGTTCAGACCTGTTTAACTCAGTCGTTTGGGGCTTTCTGTGGCCTTCCTAGGCCTTGTCTTTCACTCCAAACCTTTTGCCAGGCTTCCAGAGCCATTTTAAAGTTTCATTACCCAGAATTCAATGGGAAAGTTGGCGGATGACATCATAAGGTCGGGAGTTCACCGTAAATGAAGCAGTGCATCACTGGGATTGCTCTAGTCACTGTTACAGTCAGAAATAGGCTGTATTGTATTAAAATAGCTGTTCTTTGTTACCAGGCATCCTATGCCCTCCAGTAGCTGCAGAATAATGGTTCTAAAAGTACTGTGCATATATTTTCCTCTTATAATGTTCAAGTACCACTTTTAAATTTTTACATAACATTTTTGTGTGTGCTCCCCCCCCAAACTCTCTTTACTAATTTACTGCTAATGATGTGTACCAGGGCTTTAAGACGGGTGTTGGGGAACACACACAAAAAAAATGTTTAAATGTTACAATGAATTTGACACTTTAGAGTTCTGCTAGAGTGTACTGCATAATGTTTCTTTCTTTCTCCACCCACACTCATATCTCATCAATTATATCTCAGAAAGTACACTAGCAAATATTTTTCTCATATGGGTTATTTAACATTTCCAAAATTTTATGAAAGGGAAATGAGCACCTCTTATGTATGTATGTTTTTAAAGCAGTTAACTAAACCTTTTTAAACTAAAGGTTACTGAATACCTAGAAATCTTACCCTCATGAATTCTTACACCCATGCTGGATCTCATTATTTACTGCATTGGAATGTCTTGATGGTTGCTTTCTTTTTAATTTATGTTGCATTTGATAAAATGTATTGCCCTGGATTGATTTAATGCTTTAATATTTATGCATGTTCTAGTTTTAACATAGGTGTTGTAATGCAACTCGATGCAAATGTTTTTTATGCTCCTCTTCTGTTGTTCTTTCTTCCCTTGACATAGCATATTACAACTACAGTCTAGAGATGCTAGTCACACTTATAGCTAAGGTTTTATTTTGTCAGAGGGAGAACAGTCTATACTGGATATATATTATTGATGGATAGTCTAATAGATTTGATTGGACGTTATCTTGCTGGTCATGATCATAAGCAAAGGATGCATACTCTATAACCTAAGTAGACTATTTGCTTCCTGATCCTTGTATCCGTGCTTTTGCTGAAGGGCAGTTACAGTAGTTTGTCATACCTAGGCCAGGTTATAGTGAATTTTAACTACCTTAACTTTGGCATAGACTTAATGATAACAACCTGACTAGTGCATGCTTTTTATGGTATCCAAGCTAAATCTTCAAGGTACTCTATCCAGAGACATTACTCCTTTGGTACTACTCTGTTTTCAGTTTTAATTTATAATTCTTTTATGGAGTGGAGGGGGTGAGCAGTCCAATGCTTGCCGACACTTGGAATATCGAGATTAGTATGCTTTTCCCCCCTGCTACTTTCTAATGCTATTCTATACATGCAACAATGTCCCGTAACATGTAATATGCATTTGTTTGTTTACTATACTAGATAATTTCAGGGAGTTTTGTGATTAGGCGCTAGGTTTGAGGTAGGGTACTTGGATGCCACTCTATTCAAACTGCCTTTTTTAGTCAATAGGTCATCAACTAACACTATACTTAATATACTGACAAAGTTCATACAAATCACTTTCTTTAATAATACTTGAACAGTTTTTCTTTCTTCTTTTTACACTTAAATCTTAAAGCATTATGGTTAAAGTCAACATTTGGAATATTAATGGTCTTCAAGATAATAAAAAAAAAGAAATTGATTATGCACCTAATTTACCAGAATAAGTCTAATATTTTCTATTTACAAGAGACACACCTGACAAATGACCGATGGGATAATGATAGGAAAAGAAACTGGATCACTCATATAATATCAGCTATAAATAGTCTTTCCTCGAAAGGTACAGCCATCTTAATTAAAAAAAACCTTCCCTAGGGAAATTTTAACCACTAAATCAGACACTAATGGTCGGTGGTGTCTATTTTCCTGTTCTTACCCTCAATTTAACTGCCCTATGCTTTTTCTTAATATATATATATATAGCCCATGTTCCAACCAGCATCTATTTGTTTATATAATTCACAATCTATTATTACAGTATACTAACCATTTCTTTACTGGAATCACTTATTGACCCCTTAAACGACAGTTCAAACTAAAACAGGAAGCAACCTCCCCAAATGACTGCATCTATTCAAGACCCATTGAATAATTTCAACTTAATTGACCCATTTCAAAATTTTGATCATGATAGCATGGGAAATAAATATACCTACTTCTCAGCATCTCATAAAGCCTGGTCTAGAATTGACTTCTTCTTAATTTCAGATGTCTTCTCAAATAAAATTAATAATTTTGCCTTGAGGCAAGATCTATCTCAGATCATTCCAATGTGTCTCTGAGCATCAACCCAACACAACACATTAATGGCTGTGGTAGCAGTCCCACCTGGACATTAAATAGTAATATCCTTAAAAAAGATGATGTTATAAACAAAATTAACCAATATCTAAACCAGTTTGAACTTGAATCCCATGTGTGCTCCATCCCTTTTGATGTTTAATGAGATGCTGCCAAACCTTTTATCAGAGGGATACTTAGACAAAAAGCATCCTTTTATAAAAAAAGGAGCAAAGGCATATTATTGACCTTACTGATGAGTACAAGAAAATTGATCTACAACTTCAAAATAACTACTCTTCAGATTTAGAAAATAAACTACATGAGACTCAAAAAAAATATACTCCTTTTATCAACAAAACCAATCCTTTGCTGAATTAAGACTCTTGTATAGATACCAGGAATGGGCTCAAACTACCGCTAGAACACTGGCCAAACTAATAAACATCAAAGATGGCCCAAACTATATATCTGAATTAAATTTATAAAGGGAAAACTGTATACAGAAATTATGACATTGTTAAATCCTTCACAGAAATCTTTAATGATATTTACAACCCCAAAAATCAAACTCAAGGACACCAACAAAGAATTCCTGGATAAACTATTCTTTTCCAAACTAAGTCATTCACAGCATAATCAATTATCTAGCCCTATAACTCTAAATTAAATAAAGTTAGCTATCAAAAAGCTGAAACCCAACAAGGCACTAGAACCTGATGTTTTTACAGGTGAATTTTTCCAAATTTTCAATGATCAACTTATTAAAATTTGTCTTAACCTCTACAACTACATCATCCTAAATGGGATTACTGATAAATATTTGAACAACTCTAAAACAATCCTTATCTTGAAACCTAATTCTGACAAGCATAACCCTCTTAGCTACAGACCCATTGCTCTCATTAATATAAATATAAACATTTTGATATCTATCCTAGCGAGTAGAATGCAGAAGGCTCTGGCTTCAGTTATTTCATCTGTGCAAATAGGTTTCATGAAACAATGACAGCTATGTGATAATACTCTCACTTTAGACGCAATAATGTTATTTCTTAAAAATGATAACCATTCAAGATATGCCTCACGCTTGATGCCACTAAAGCTTTTGACAATGTGGATCTAAATTTCTTATATCTAACTATGCAATACTTCAACTTCCCTGATTTTATGATTAACACTATAAGAATGCTTTACAGCAGCACTTCTACCTCCCTGTACATCAATAAAACAATGTTCCAATGTATTAAAATTACTCATGGAACTACACAGGGCTGCCCCCTTCCACCATATATTTTTAATATTTATCTTCAATCTCTCCTACTATTCATTAGCCAAAAATATATCATCATATACCAAGAGTTGTTAACATTGAGATAAAATATTCAGCATTTGCAGATTATTTAAATATTTACTTTGAATACTGATCTCCATAAAATTTGTAAATCAATAAGTCTCTTTTCTACTGCTGCTAACTATAAACTAAATCCCACAAAATCTTCTATTTTCCCATTAAATCCTTGTAAACACCTGGAATCCTACTTCCCCCTGTCTGACATACCTGTTAAATATTCACTCAAGTATCTAGGAATAAATTTTATGCACACACATCAGGATTTAATGAAAGCTAACTTGAGTAGACTGGGAACAAATCAATAACAACCTATCCAGATGGAAAAATATCAATTTATCCTTATTGTCAAAAACTGATATTGTTAAAATTAACATTGTCCCCAGGATATTATTTCATAAAAACTCCATTAACTTAAATATACCCCAAAATGTTTTTAGTAGAATGGAAACCACCATCTCAAAATTTCTCTGGTTACCTAAATCAACCAGAATCTCTTATAAAAAATTAATACTTCAAAAAGAAAAAGGTGAATTGAGCCTCCCCGATTTTAGTCTTTACTATAATATAATAAATGCCGTTTAATACAAATTGCGAACTATGAACCATTGATCAATACATGGATCCCAGTCTTATAACTTCAGCACATCTATCAACCCATTTAAACATTTTGTACAATCATATATTTTAGAGTGGAATTTGAACCCATGTCAGTGGACATTATGACAATGAAGGTCCAAATACATAACAAATATGCCATAAATCCCATGCTGTAACAATAGTGTTGCCACAGTTACATGCGCATCCGAACAGAAGTACCAATTCTTCCTCAAGATCGTAGGATGCATCTCGGATATTTTTGCAGTCCATGACAGACATCATAACAAATTTGAATGTCATTGTATGGTACACAACACACATACTGAAATGTATAAAGACACATGGCAGTTACAAGTCAGCATACTATGCAGTCATGGCTTCATATCACCACAAGAAACAATGGAAATTCAAAGCCAGCCTAAAGTTGCCACTATCCCATTGTACTCCTAATAACTACTATATGGCTAAGCATCAGAGAGTATCTGCAAATCAGTCAATTAATGTACAACTTGCAGAAATCCCCATAAGTCATCAGTCTCTGTAAACATATTCCAGATATTACAGGTTATTCTGCAATAACTATGGATGTATTTTAAATCCATCCATATCTGTAGTTCACCAGGACTGTTTTTTTTTATCCATACAGTTGCATATGGGGAAAACCTCCTTGTCACAGATGGACATGTACTAATATGTATACATATGGTTAAAGTCTACCCCCCTTTAAGTAACTGATAGATTCTAATGAAGAGAATTTCATGCAACATATGCATGAAAACATGTTTCAGTTGTTTTATACAGCATTATGATAACACAGGTATGTGATAATAGCTTTATATTCCACCACAGCAAAGCCAGCAGGTGACAGCTTACCTCTGGAAATCAATACTAATTCAGCTATATCCTTTTTTAATTTCTCCAAGTCTTCTGGGTTTCTAATACCATGACAAGAGTGGATCCCATTTCTAAGTCAAAGTATAATTAAAGTTCATAAAATTACTATTGTTTCAATCTTTGATGTTAGGCAGAAGTGCTCTTTGCAGCACCTGCAATGTGCCCAGTAATGACTCCTTCTGCAATATGGAGTTACATGTATCAGTAACATATCTAAGAAAGATTTTAAATTTTTTTTATGAGACCCATTGCTCCAACTATTATTGGAACTGCCTGGGTATCCTTTTTCCACATTGCTCTCATTTCTGCCAGCAAATCCTGGTATTTTATGATCTTGTGTCTCTCTATACGTAAGACACTGCAGTCACTGGATGTAGCAATTTCAATTATCAAAGTTACTTTTGTCTTCTTTTCATGGACTACTATAGCTGGTTTCCTCGCACCTATTTTTTGAACTGTTGGTAATGGGTGACCCCATGTGATATAAACTTCATCATTTTCTATAATGCTTTTTGGATCATGTTTCAATTGTTTTTCAGCTATTTCAGTGTTATAATGTTTGCACAATCCCCAATGTTACAGTCTTGCCACATTATTATGCCTTTCAGTATACAGTCCTTCTGCCATTAGTATGTCGCAACCAGCAACAAGATGTGCAACTGTTTCCAGTTCTGGTTTACAAAACCTACATTTGGCTGTTTCTCCCACATGTTCAATGGACTTTGTAAACCAATGTGTACATAGTCCACTCACTATCTTGGCAGCCAATATAAACTTTTCGTCTTTTGGTTTAAATTCACCTCTCCTTAACCATTCCTGCATTTGATCCTAATCAACATAAGGTTGTTTCTAGAGTTTTCAACTATGTTTGCAGCTATATTTATGCAATTTCCTCATTTATTCCTTTCTCATCTGATCCTTCTCCTTATATTCTTTCTTTTGTTTTTTTGGCACATTCACTTGCTGCCTGATTTTTATCTACTTCTGATTTGATTTCCATTCCCACTTGACAAACAATATGCTTCTGCTAAACTAAGCATAGAAGTCATCTTAGACTTATTCTCCTCATGTTTTAAAACTTTCACTGTGTTTGGGTCTTGTGAGGTCAGCAGATATGTGTGCAGCCCTACAATTGCAGATCTATGCATGTAATGAATTTTGAGGAGGTCTATACCGCCTTCAGAATGGGGAATATATAGTTTCGGTATACACTGATTTTTATAAATCATCTGGTAAGCATGAAGCATTCTTCTTGTTTTCCTGCCCAACCAATCCAACACCTTTTGGGGCCAGTCAATCACTCCAAAACTGTAAGTTAGGACAGGAAGAGGAAATTGGTTTATAGCTTGGACTTTCTTTCTAGATGTCAGTGCTGTTTTCAGTATTAATTTTAGTTGTCTAAAATATTCCTTACTAAGTTTTATTCACATCTGTTCATGTTTTATTGTTGAGCATTCATCAGTTCCCAACTAGTTATACCTTTCTTCTTGCTCAAGTTATTTTATATCACATGCATGTCCTGGGCTGATGTTTTCTTGGTGATGCAGCTTTCCTGCTTTAAAGGTTGTGTTTGTACATTTGTCAAGACCAAATTACATTTTTATTTCATCTGAAAAAGTTTTGACCACTTACAGTTGTGCTTACAGTTCCTCATCTGATGAACTGCAGTTTTAAATCATCTACAAAAAGAAGATGATAAGTCTTCACACTTTGTTTTTATTTTGTTTTTGTTTTTTTCTGGGATCCAAACTGTAGCAAAGACAAAAGAGCAGCAGTGATGAAGAGTCACCCTGAAATATCCCCTTTGAAATGTTATCCTTGAAATAATAATTTGTCCTTTATCATGGCTTAACTGCAAAGTGGTCTGCCCCTGTTTCATGGTCACTGTAATGTAGTTGATCAGTGTAGGGTGCATCTGATACATTTTTAAGCACTCTTTTATTCATGAATGTGGGATACTGTTAAATGCTTTTCTTGTAGTCTATCCATGCCATACTTAGATTCTTCCCTTTTTACAGTTCTCCATTATGACTTAACAAGTACCCAGAGTGAGGTTAACCATGTGCATATAGCTTTTAAGTACCACTTGTGCCATACATAATTAATGAGGTTCATTAGGTTTTAATGTTTTGGAATCCTGTTGGTGAAGGTTTGCACAGGATCTCAAATCTTGGCACATTAACCGATAGCTCAGTGGAAGTGTGTAGTGGTGAATACAATTGCTCAAAAGGTATCAATAAACTGGGCTGTCTGTAACATGTGCCAAATGTCCACTATCATCCTATATGCTCCAGCTTTAAAATGTTCTTTCAATATATTTTCTTATCATATCATTGCTACCTGCGATCTGAGTGGGGCTTCAGTCTGTAATTTTTGGATGGCATTTTTCTACAGCATTCAACTGTAATAGTGAGGATGCTGATCAAGAGCAGGCTTTGGTGGGTCTCAGTGCCAAACTGGACTGAGGAGGAGACAACCCAGATGCTCACTGTCTACATTGGCCACGAGCAGAGGAATGCGATCACACTCCAGGAACTGATCGATATCTGAATCCTGATTGCAAGGGAGCACAACAGAGGGACTGGGATGTACCAAACTGGTGTGCAGGTTGACAATCACTATAATGACCTACAGTGGAGGGACAAAAGGGTCCTTGCTGTGGGGGGGGGGGGTGAAGAAGTCTGACATCAGCCAGGAGATGCCTACAGTAAGTCACATAATTCACACTTTAACACCTAAACTATCATATATGAATATAGTAAGCATATGTGTTTCTCGGAGTCTGTGTTTCAAGTGTATTCCATGGGTATCTGTATTAGTAATTTAATATGCAATAGTAATTTACATGGATGAAATTTAGCTTTATTCACTAAAGTTAACATTTGTGTATTGATGCAATCTGAGGTTAACTGCAACTATCTTCATTGTGCATATATTGTATGCACAGGATTGAGGGGCAGCAGTGGAAGAGAGGGGTATGTATGTGTTATCACTTTCCAGTTTATTTCTCTAGAAATACTATTAAAATACATAAATCTTCAAGTTTAGATATGTAGTCTTTTGGCATTCAGGCGTACTAATGTTTATGTCATACTTCCTGTAATGTGTCTGTAAAGTAACTGTAGTACTTACTGATTTATTATAAACAACATTAATATGTACATAATTTTAAGTAGAATGTTGTCTTAGGAGTTAGCAACAGGAGTTTTTTTTTTTTTAATTACATTGAGTTTATGCAATGTTTATTGGGTTGGCACAACCCAAATGAAAGGCATCTGTGTTTAACTGACATATTATTTTTTTTTAACTTGACTGTTTTACATATGTATTACTTATACTGTTACTACAGTTTTTTATGCTGCTGGTATTTAATGAATTTTATATTGTGCATAGTCTATCTGTTCTATTACTCAATAGGTGTCTGGTGTCTCAACTTTCTTAATTCTCTTGGTAGGCCTTTACTGGAATATATTTCTTGAGTTCCACTTCTCTTGTAATGCTGTATAACTACACTATGATGGTTTGTTAAACATACCATCACATACCATTTCCTGTTATCGGTGTGCCGCTCACCATTCATACTTTTTTTGAATGTGTGAGGCATTGCATAGCATATTCATGATCACCATTACATTTCTTAACTGTGCAAGTACATATGTAAGCATAACAAAAACAGACACAGTGAAAAGGACACATTTGTGGAGAGGCAGTCATAGACGTGTGTCATGGACATATTGTCTCACTCTTATGCTGTCACTATGCTTGCAATTGTGCAGTTGTTCAAAGCTTTCAAATTCTGTTCCAGTTGTATGATGTGTTGATGTCACCCATTAACCATGTTGCATTGCTAATCTCATTTCCATATATATTTTAAGTTTGCCATTGCTTGTTAATCTTACAATATATTTTAAACATACTAATCATGGGATATCAACATAACACAGTATTTGTACATAATAATACGTTACAGTGGAAATTTAAATGCAAACACTGTCACCTCAACATAAGTGTGTGAGGTACACATTAAGTAATGAATAGGAAGTCGCTAAGTAGTTGTTCTAAGCCTCTATAACTGAAATTGGTGTAAAGCTTATTTCTTACATTGTTACACCAGGGACCACATTCCTACATGTCTGCTGTCAGCAGTTTTCTCAAATGTCCTGTAGTTATCAGTTAATATATATATATATATATATATATATATATATATATATATATATATATATATATATAAAATAAATAAGTAAAATAAAATAAAACTGCAAGGGAGAATTTTATAAACATGCATTTAGCATGATTCTTGGACATATAGAAAACAGTGAAAGGGTAAGAGAGTGCCCAGAGAAACTTGTATATAAGACACTTTCATCCCTCTGCCTTGGTCAGCTTTCAAATACTGGACATTCAGCAAAACTCTGTTTCTGTTTACTTGCAAGGACTGACTGTGTGACACTCTGTGATAATTTATCAGTAAAGTGCAACAAAGGGAAATGGTTCTCAAAGTTTTTCAGCAAAGCTCTTCTTTGCATTGTAATTATTAATGTAAACACACTCTTTAGTATCACTTTTGATGTAGCTTCTTTCTGCAACTTCAAACCTAATGAAGCCACAAATTCAAATGCACATTTCATTAACAAAAATAAGAGTCAAGACAAAGGTAAGTTTTGAAAGCATTTTCAAATTGACATTCAAGGCTGTTCTTGTAGGTGTCTTAACTATCTACAGTCTCCCAAACATAAATAAAACAATGATAGGTGGTGCGTAAATTAGACTTGATTACAAGTTGTAAACACATGCCTCAGAGGTAAGTCTCCTGTTATACTCAAAAACGCAAAGCACCAGGAATTGTGATTACATGGAAGAAAATAGTCAGAAATACATTATTCTGAAGTACTTAAAATGATTTCCAGACACAGTGTCTGTAATCATGTTTGCATGTATATTGGCATGTATGTGTCATGTAGGTGTGGATTTTATAAGTGTTTTTTTTGGATCGAGGGACAATAATATTCATGAATACTTTTTCCAAGAATTAAATATCTCATAAGTGAGTACACAGCTCATTTATTGGTTACTGGATTCTTGGTTTAGTTAGAATATCGATTATTACTTTGTATGATAATTTACCAATTTATACTAGTTTGGATTTATATTTTATGATTTTTAAATAATGAATATGATGTGTTCTTGTATGCATATATATTTAAATGCTATTTTTGCCATATTCCTTCAAGTTTAAAAATAACACATTTTCTTAACTTTTGAATATAAAAATATAAATAAAAGAAATACAGAAACAAAGAAACTCCAACAGTGGTATAACAAGTGCTCATGGATCTTCTTCTTGTTCTTTCAGCTGCTCCCATTAGGGGTCGCCACAGCAGATCAACTGTTTCCATTTCTTCCTGTCCTCTGCATCTTGCTCTGTCACACCAACCACCTGCATGTCCTCTCTCACCACATCCATATACCTTATCTTAGGCCTTCCTCTTTTCCTGTTACCTGGCAGCTTCATCCTTAGCATCTTTTTCCCAATATACTCTGCATCCCTCCTCAGCTCATGTCCAAACCAATGTAATCTTGCCTCTCTGGCTTTGTCTCCAAACCTTCCAACCTGGGCTGACCCTCTAATATACTTATTCCTAATCCTGTCCATCCTCGTCACACCCAGTGCAAATCTTAACATCTTCAACTCTGCCACGTCAAGCTCTGACTCCTGCCTTTTTGTCAATGCCACTGTCTCCAACCCATATAATATAGCTGGTTTCACTACCCTCTTGTAGACCTTCCCTTTCACTCTTACTGGTACTCGTCTGTCACAAATCACTCCTGACACTCTTCTCCACCCACTCCATCCTGCCTGTACTCTCTTCTTTACCTCTCTTCCACACTCACCATTACTCTGAACTGTTGATCCCAAGTACTTAAACTCATCCACCTTCACCACCTCTCCTCCCTGCATCCTCACCATTCCTCTATCCTCCCTCTAATTCACATACATATATTCTGTCTTAGTCCTGCTGACCTTCATTCCTCTTCTCTCTAGAGCATATATCCACCTGTTCCCTACTTTCACTACAGATCACAATGTCATCTGCAAACATCATAATCCACGGGGACTCCTGTCTGAGCTCGTCTGTTAACCTGTCCATCACCATTGCAAATAAGAAAGGGCTCAGAGCTGATCCTTGATGTAATCCCACCTCCACCTTAAACGCATCCGTAACTCCCACCGCAGACCTCACCGAATGATGTCAGGGAAATTATTTGTATCAAGGTTCTGTATCTGTATCAGTGCATATTGCCCACACCCATCTCATCTCCACACTTCTCTATGCCTCTCCCATTTATACAAATCTTTCAAAAAGCAATCTCAACCAACTGGCACTCAACTATAACAACATAGCTAGATTTTCCACAAACTCCCCATTTAGAACCCACCATTTTCAGAATCTAAAACAACTTGGATGGCTAGAACTCCAAAATCAACTATTATTTCAACAACTTATTATCACACACAAGATCTTATTTCATCCTACCAATACTCCAATACTAATAGTCTTATCACCCCCTACAAAAATCTCTCTACACTTCGCTCAGCGAATAGGTTACTAGTAACTATACATAAATCCAACAATAAGGCTGGGGACACACTGTTCTCAAACACTGTGGGGAAGTCTTGGAACCTGCTCCCCAGGGAACTCTCATCTCTCTTCTACATATCTATTCAAAAAGCAACTTAAGGAATATCTCCTAACTCACTGGCTATGCCCTTGCACAAATCCTGACTAAAACTCTACTCTTTCATTTTTGTATGCCTAGTTTTTCTTAATACTCTCATCCTATCTTCTACTAACCGCTGTGAAGATGTGATTTTCAGCCTATTAAAGTTACTACTAACACTGCCTTTACTTAATCTGCTATTGAGCATAAACTCACTTAGCATGTGCTCTTATTTAGAAACAGAACTCTACCTTAATTTTAATCTGCCACAGAGCTTAAACTTGCTTAGCAAGCTCTACCCTAGCTTCTTTTTAGAATTATTGCTTGTACACAATTGTAAACCATATTAGTACTATTATGCAACAATCTTGTTTTTCTACTTGTAATTATGTACTATGACTTCAACTGTAGTGGAGCTTTTCTCCCCGGGTCCCTACTGAAAATAGACATGTATCCAGCTAGACTAGTCCGATCAACAAATGTAAAATATCTAAATAAATAAATAAATGTTTAAAGCAATCACAGCAGTTTTGCTGTACATGATGTTTTAACAAGTCAATTTTGGACACGAGTATTACATTTTTAATCACACAGAGCAGTGTTAGTTGCAGTGTGTATTATACATTATAGTTTATGCTGCTATATGTGAGTGCATTCATTTCATTTATACTGCCAGTGTCTGCTGTCTTTTACAGCAGCTGGAGAGACCACAGAGGTTCCTGACCAGGAGAACCCAGGGCTTCAAAAATGTATCCTACACAGACAAGGTAAAAGCCCTGTCCCTCTACTCTGTCTCATACAGACTCCTCAGATGTGATCTATGTCTGGCATACAGAGCAATCTCCCACCCCACCTTGATGAAATTGCTGCATATCCGCAAGCCAAACTGCACTCGCTTCACCCGCATGCAAAACCTCATCTTGGTCTGTGACATCAATTGGACTCGCTGGCTGGACAGATTTGTCTTCCAGAGATTCCCCCATCTGAGGAATAGACTCCCTCTCCACGTCAAGCAGAATGCCTCATTATCCCTTTTTAAGTGCAACCTGGATAATTAGATAGGAAACAAAAAATACACCCCTGGGATTCCACCTGTCCCCTGCTGGACAGGGGCTTTGGGTGCTGACTTGTGGGAACATGGGTTAATTTATTGGCTAGGCTTATAAAGGCCTCAGGGCCAGTAGCCTAGTAACTTGCTATGATTCTATGCTATGAATAATGATATTCTTCATGTTGTCATTTCTTGGCATCAGTGTAGCCAGATTCTTTAATGACCACAATTTTTATATCACTTTAAGGGAATAATTTTCATGTTTGTCACATAATTTCTGCACTCTATTTTATAAATTTGTGTTTCTGAGTGGAGATATTCCACAGTCCAACCTGAAGTGGGAGGAGTTATGCTATTAGATATGCAAATGCCATACTAATTAGCTGTCAAGATTTTTTGCCAGATGTTTGTACTTTTTGAAAGCCTTTGTCAAGATTTTTGATATCTGCAGATTGAGAGGTATGTCGGTCAGTGTTAACTTAAACTGTACCAAGTCTCTTGAAATGGAGCCCTATGTCATTGTTGCATGCCAGAATGGCATGTCTTGAGATTTATTCTTATATATGTCTGCGTGCTGTCTACAAGTGTGTTTTACATGCATATTGAATGCTGATATATCAGTAAATGTACAATTAGTAGTAGACGCATGTCTGATAAACTGAGGACTGTATACCATGTAATGTAATGTATGACAGGCACATTGGCCTATACATGCTTTTCCATTCACATCATTATTAAAAAAAGGGAGAATGTATATTTTTATTTTATTTTTTTATTTTTTTTTTTATGTGATTTTTAGGTTAAAACTTTGCTTTTTTTAAAAATATACATTCTCCCTTTTTTAAAAAATATACATTCTTCCTTTTTTAAATGTTTTTTGTTTTCATGTATGCATTATGATGTTGCATTTTTTAGCTTTGCATATTTATTTATGTCTACATGTTTTGTTTTAATGATTGGGTCATGTGACTTCTTGACTGCCAGTCATATGACTTTTTTAGACCTATATATACTCTGTATTTGCATTTGTATTTTCAGTATTGATAAAGGATTTTATCCGAAAGCTTTGCTCCTCACATTAAAGTGGGTTTTCTACTGAGAACGTTGTTTGTCACACCCATAAGGATTACTCAGTAGGAGAATTTAGGGCATGAATACCCTGTCTTACATTGATTACCTAAATACTCTGTCCCTATATTTAGTTTTCTACAGGCTGGTGATAGGGATTCTTTGCCTGGCTTACAAGCCTTCCTCAGACCTAGCCCTTGTGGATGTGTTGCACATATGAAAAATAAACAGCACCAGAAACACTAGATCCAGAGATCTAAACTTCGCATCTGACATAAATATGCAGGAGACACTTCACTTTGAAGTAAACAAAACATGCTGGACAGACAACTATGTGTCCAAAAGGATCCCTGCACATCCTTGTAAAACAGAGTTCGTCCCTGACTCTGTTTTAATGAATCCTTGTCAGCTGGATAGGAAACCATAAATTTACCCTGGTATGGCTCACATGTCCCTTATGGACAGATGCCATCAGTAAGAAAAGTATTATCCTAATAAATACCCCCCTACAAATCCTTAGTTATCTCCCTACTAACATGCTGCTGCTGAATAGATGCCTGTGATACTTGGGACCCAAATGATTTGGGGTGCACAGCTAGACTTGTAAGAGCACTAGTTCTCGTTAGCCTAGGAATGACCCATGGACCTATATATATAATAGTTACATGTAGCTTGTTTGTATCATGTTTTATTTATTTATTCATTGATTTTAGGTTAATACCTATTATGCATGTATAAAGTTTTTTTTTCCGTGTTGAACTTTAACAGTATGTGGAACCCATACTGGCTCACCAGTCAGTTGATGACAATGATGATGTTTCAGGCCATTGCCAGCCAAGTCGAACTCCGAGGACCAGGCTGATGAACATGACAAGGAAGAGGATGATGATGATAACAGACTGAGACCTAAACATACCATTGTTCCTACTGATCACTATAGAAGATGGCCAATACTATGCCAAACAGATGATTTTCAGGACCAGATCCAGAACATAATGAAAGATGTCAACTCCCTATTATGTTGTCGCAGATGCAGGTTGTCAAATGCATCTTAGTGAACTGAAAAGTGTGAAAAGGCAAAAATAGCCAAGCAGCTTTTCAGCTAATTCTTTCCCTGGGATAGAATTTGCTTGGCCGCTTTCACTACTTTGCTGTTTTTCGGCACTATAGTGTGATCTTGAAGTTGGTATATTTAAGTAAGGGGGTGTAGGGGGCACAGTCCCCCATGTCGAGGGGTGTGGGGGCAAAGCCCCCCACATTATGTAATGTTTTACAGTTTTTTTTTCCAGAACAGCGATTTTTTTTCCCTTGGAAAAAAATTGCTGTTCTTAGGTTTTAACATTGTAAGCTTTTGCTTACATGGGGTCAATTATGTGTCATTTGCTCTTCTGAGCATGCAGTATAATAATATACACCCAAAGATGTCTACTAAGTGCAAATGAGAAACCTGATGGGCAACCCCTTTCAGGACATGAAGCAGACCATGCTCGGCTTCATCTGGGAGACTGCTAGAGAGAGATTTCATGACATTTGACCCCATCAGGATAGTCCATCAGGACCATAAGTATTGCCTGTATTATCCACTTTTGCAATGCTGCCACCATGGTGTTTTCCATATTCAAACACCTACAGTCTAGGCACAATTGAGCAGACATCCCATATTTCTGCCAGGCTTTTGTGGCATACATCATAATGGACTCTGCATATATCATGTCATATGTGCCTTTATCTTGCTGCTGCAGAATGACACGCATTACTCAATGACACTGCAATGACCATTATTATTTACAAGATCATGGTGTCATTACTGCGTACATTTTTCCATATGACAGTGGTGCTAATCCTTCAATCTATGTGCATGTGTGCATAGTCCTATGCATGCAGTGCAGCACAGTGTTGTTATGTCTGGCAGAATCTGCCGCTGTATCTGACAGATATGACTGTTGCAGTTAGCATAATGTGAGTAGGCCACAATTGTTCTGCATGTGTTTTTCCTGTACGTTCTTAGATGGCATGACAGCAACTCACATACTACATTATTCCCATTCTTCTCATATAACACAGTGAGGTAGATAAGTGTGTTTATTTGGACATGTTATCTATATGTCAGCACTGTACCCATTTGTGTACTGGCTGTTGCTGTCTTGTGTCTGTTCAACAATATGGCTTGCCCTTGATTTTGAAATTTATATGACTTTCTTGGGTCATGCTGTCTCACTGGTACAATGACCATGTGTGTGTGTGTGTGTGTGTGTGTGTGTGTGTGTGTGTGTGTGTGTGTGTGTGTGTGTGTGTGTGTGTGTGTGTGTGTGTGTGTGTGTGTGTGTGTGTGTGTGTGTGTGTGTGTGTGTGTGTGTGTGTGTGTGTGGCATGTACTGGCAACTGGCACATATGACCATGTATCCTTGACATACTGCACTGACATTCTCTGCTGTCTACCCTGTTTGTCAGTTTTCATTCACCCATGTTGCATAGTTTGTATGTGTGCTGTTTGTATATATTACCTCTCTGTTATATGTATTTCCAAGCTTTGTTTCTCAGTTCTTGCAATATGTGTTATATGTTTATACATGCTGTCTTTTCCATTCCTTCTGTTCTTCAAAAAACAAAAAAGGGGCCTGTTTCCACCAAAAAATTCCCCTAACCACTCTTCCTCTCCCTCTGATGTAACTATTCCATCATACTTCTTGTGTGCCCCTCCTCTTCACCCTCACCCCATATCTGCTTTTCTATCACCCTATTTCCTTGGGTGTGTGTATTACTCATGTTTCCCACACATGTCCCAAACCCAATGTAAGCTACATCAACCACTGCAAAGTAGCAGTGATTGCTCTTCACCTTAGGTAATTAATTTTTCATAGAGATTTTCTGAATTATGTCAGATTCTGCACATTTGATGGGTGTATTTATATCTGTCCTTCTACATATTATGACAATATCCATAATAATTTGAGGATATTTCTCACTATTTGGATATAATAACTGATGCACATTTGTCTTCATTTAGTACTTTCCACCTATTACTGAAAGTTCCTTTGAGCTTGTTTACCTTCCATAGATGTGCATTAGTAATGTCCAAATATATTTTATGTTATGAACAAGTTTTCCTGGAATAGAACTTTGACGTGACTATTTGTGGTTGTGCCAATATACCTGGTTATCACTGCCTTGCACTGAGGTATTCTCCACAGACCAGAACATATTTGCATATTATTTGGTTATCCCCAATTCTTGTGCAGAACATTCCTTTGGATTTCACAAACTTTATGGAATCTGACCCACTGTTTCTGCATTTTTTTCTTTTATGTCCTTAAAAATATGATCTATGCCAGCCATGTCATATTCCATATCATATTCTCTATCGAAAACATTTCTTTCGTCTTTTATTGTTTTCAGATAAATACTGTCTTTTCTGCTGCTAATCTTGACAACCTTGTTCTTGACACACTTATAACCTGATAGTTGATAATATTATGTCTGATATACATTAGGAGGAAACAGTGTGAAAAATGTGTGTTTTTTCTGTATATTTCAGATTGTAAAGTGTCCGTTTTAATATGCTTGCTAATGGTAACATTTAAAAAACCTGATATAGTTTGTGACAAGACACCTGAAAATAACAGTTAAGTTCTAAATCTATGTTTGCCGTAAATGTACTCAAATTGGTATCACTGTCTTCCCAGATGAAAAAAGAAATCATATATATATATATATATATATATATATATATATATATATATATATATAAGTCATTTTTGAATGGGTTATTACGAATAAATTCATTTTCCCATGAAATTAATGACTGGCTAGGAAAAGTGGGGGCTACAACTGTTCCCGTTCTACTTCTCAAGCTTGGGATTAAAATTTAACATTGAACTCAAAATAACTGCTATTTAACACAATGTCTGCCAGTTCACAAATTTCAACTGGTTTAACAATGTCTTTAAATACAGGTATATGGGATAATTTTTCTTTTGTGTGTAAGCCTGACTTTTGGGGGATAACTCCATACAGATCTTTAATATCCAGTATAACTAGCCAATCATCTGGTTTGAGGTTTACACATTTCAGATGTTCCAAAAATGCCATGAGTTTTTGATATATGACTTGCTGTTCCTAAGTTTATTAACAAAAGCAATCCCTGGATATTTATAAAATAAGAAGATGCACTTTAAACATCAGTTACTGTAAGGAAAGCATACCAGACAACTTCAAATCTATATTTACAGCTTGCTGGCATATTTCTCACCATTATGTATGAATAAAGTAACTCACAACAATGGAAAGAAGTAATGAATACATGTGGAGATATTTTTCAGTACGACAGAGAAAAATATATAGTATAGAAAAGTTAGCGTGAAGGATAAAACTGCAAAACTTACAAAACAAGGAAAGCTAAACCAATATTAGCAAATGCTGTGAAAGACTGTAGAAAGCGAATAGGAAAGACAAGGAGAAAATATAATTTTTAGAGATTTGCTGAACACATGTAAGAGTCCTAACCCACTCATTTAACCAAATGATATTAAAATGACAGTATAGATGGGTTGCGTATCAGTGTAGCTGTAGCCAGTGGTGTATATTTGGACCAAATCTATAAAGAGAGACACATCCTTTAGATGTTAATAACTTGTGTCTTAAAATACAATAGGCTGTTTGTTTCTAAGGTCCACAAGTAAGAAATATTATGTTAGTGGGGTAGAATTTTATTAACTTTTTTCCTATTGATAATATCTAATTAGTAACAAGTGGTTCTGGCACACTAAGACTGGCCCATCGGCACAATAATTTATTGATTTAACAATTCAACACAAGCGCTTTTGCCCTGCCACTGTGCAGGGCTTTATCAAATGTTTGTGTTGAATTGTTAAATCAATAAATTATTGTGTCGGTGAGCCAATCTTGGTGTGCCCGAACCGCTTGTTACTAATTAGTTATTGGTTGTGCTTTTTACGGTTATTTCCTGTATTCTGAGTTGGCTCCTATTGATAATATAAAATGAGGTGCTCCCCTGTGTGCCCATGCATTGTAAAAAGGCAAATAAATTGTTTTAAGTTAACAATCTGCTATGAAAAGGCACTTTTGATTCCCCATGCAAGATAAGAGGGTTACTTAGAACCACAATTAATTATTAATATATTCATGTGAATGATTTCTAATAATGTGAGACTGACAATATAACAACATGCTTTCCATCCTCAGAATTGTATTTTCCTCTCCAGATAATGTCAGCAGCTGGCACATTCTTAAGCTTTTTCAACATTTAACTGACTTAGGATAAAATTAGATGGCCAGTATCTGAAAATAATGAAGATCAGTTATTTATGCAACACTGAAACACTGGCTTTTACTTTAACATGCCCTTCTGTTTTATTGCATCTCTTCTTCTAGAAAACAGACAAGAAATGTCTAGCCCCCCCAAAGTCGGTATCGGAAGAAGAAAAGTAAAGCTCTGCCATCATCTTGCTAAGGTAGGGTACTGAAAAACTTGTTGAAACTCAACTTCATATTCACTTGCCCAGTGGTAAACTGTCTAAGTACAATACTAGTTAGTAGCTGGATTCGTTTATGTACCACCAGCTGTTTTTACCTACTTCACCTTTCATGATATCAGTCAAGAGCTATTAGCAAATCCTGCTTGTGGACATATAAAACTATTTGAATGAACAGCATTCATTGTATTTCAGTTGATTCACTGTATTTCTGTTTGTTTCTGAACTGTTTTGCACTTTAAAAGGTTTTTTTGCTTAAATTAACTGGTAGGCTACACACTCAAGTGCGCTAGCCGATTTAAAGCATTTACTGTTTGTTAATGTATCTATTTTTATCTGTTTGTGAAAAAAAAAAAATATCCTTGTTTTCCCGCCTTTACTGAACTAGAATAGTCCAGTCTTCAGATTTTGCTGATCTCTGGGCTGTGTCATAGTTCCTGTGTTGTCCATATCCTTATTTGGATAGGATGAAGTTTCTTTGTTCACCAGTGGGAGTGGGGAGCACTGAGCAGCCTATCTGTCCCTAAAGGAGTGGTTCCAGCCCAGCAACTTGTAGTTTATTGGTCGTTTTGGGCCATTTCATAGCTCTTTCTAATCCCCTGCTATAAAGCCTGTTTTAGTGCGCTTTTGCACTTGTATACGACTCAGCACAGCTCCTCGTGGTGTCCTGCAGAGTTCTACAAGCAGCAGAGAGTGGAAGAGTGACTTTCCATTGATTTATAAGTATTTTTCTGGCTTTCTATTTTCGACTGCTGTATTTTGCCTAAAAAGCAAATTTTTATTACTTAACTAGCTCTGCAAGTTGATTCACTGTATTTCTGTTTGTTTCTGAACTGTTTTGCACTTTAAAAGTTTGTTTTTGCTTAAATTAACTGGTAGGCCACACACTCAAGTGCGCTAGCTGATTTAAAGCATTTGCTGTTTGTTACTGTATCTATTTTTATCTGTTTGTGAAAAAAAAAATATCCTTGTTTTCCCACCTTTACTGAACTACAATAGTCCAGTCTTCAGATTTTGCTGATCTCTGGGCTGTGTCATAGTTCCTGTGTTGTCCATATCCTTATTTGGATAGGAGGAAGCTTCTTTGTTCACCAGTGGGTGTGGGGAGAACTGAGCAGCCTATCTGTCCCTAAAGGAGTGGTTCCAGCCCAGCAACTTGTAGTTTATTGGCCGTTTTGGGCCATTTCCTAGCTCTTTCTAACCCCTGCTATAAAGCATGCTTTAGCGCGCTTTTGCGCGCTTTTGCGCGAAGTTGTGCATAGCGCAGCATCGGGCAGCGCCGGTTAATCAAGCTTAAACTATTTCTGGCTCTGCTAAGTCTGCTCTTCAATTTTTCCCTTAGAACTGTTCTACTTTCAATCTAAACAGTCTATTCTATATCTGAAAAGCCCAGCACTTGCTCCTAAAAGCATTTTATACAAGTAAAGCACTCTTAAACAAAAAGGAAGCACTACATCCACCTACAATCCCCTTGAGTACCCATTTCCCTATAGGTCCTTTCTGACTTAGTTACACAGCAATCCTTTACACTATTCTAGCATGTCAAAGGGTCAATTACTGGCGTCCTCTCCAGTTCAGCTGGTGAATCTGGGAATCTTGAGGCAATGTTACAACTGCCTCATGTACACAGACAGCCCTCTCCTCCTCCCAACAAATACAAATATATGTGAGAGATGCAACTATATAGCAAAACTGGAGACTGAGCTCTCTCGACTCAGAACTGGCAAAACCAGTCAGGAGGAGAAGGTAACCACACACACCACAAACCCAGTCTCACATAGACCTATCAAAACTGCAAACCAAACACATAAACACACAAAAACATACTCGGAGACTCTAAATAAAAATCTACCAAAACAACAGAGGCCTCCAAAGCAGACATCCAAGCAACCACTACCTCAAAACATAACACATGCAACACATAGTTCACAAAGTCAGTGTGCCAAACAGTCACAGCCCTTAAGGCCAAACAACATGCCTGATACACTTGTAATAGGTGACTCCATAGTCAGACACACTGACGTCCCGCTCACCAGACTGAACAAGGAAAAGGTTACAGTAAGCTGCCTGTCGGGTGCTAGAATCCGCCACATAACACAAGCACTCAGGTCACTCCAAAGCAAGTACAAATATGACTCAGTCATTGTCCATGCCAGTGTGAATGACCTGAGAAGTACCTCCCTGGACTGCATGAAAAGAGACATACAGGAGCTCTCTGATTATGTAGCCCAGGCCGGTATGACCCTGACCCTGAGCAGCATCTTACCCTCACCAAGAATGATGCCACAGTACAAAGACAAAATGATCAGTTTTAACAATTGGCTTAATTACTGGTGTCATTCTAAGGGGATCTAATGTCTGTCTGCTTGGGATGACATGCTTGACAAGCCATGCTGCTTCGCAAGGGACGGCTTGCACCTGTCACCCCTGGGCTTCCGGATATTGGCCAAGGCTCTTGCCACCCCATAGTGCCTTTTTTAGGCAAGGCTCAAAAGACAAACCCACCTGCCTAGAAAACACAAGTGGAAAAAAACTAAGGGTAATGCTGCTCAACACCAGAAGTCTAAACCTCAAGATGCATGCTCTCGAAGCCCTCCTCAGTATGGAGAACATTGATGGCTGTGCAGTGACTGAAACCTGGTTCAAGGCTCCCGAGAGCACCCCAGCACTACCAGGTTATACCTCATATCATGCTTTTCGGCCCCAAAACTTGGACCGAACCACAAAAGGAGGGGGAGTATCCATATTCATCAAAGATACCCACACCTCCAGGTTAGTGGCAACACACGAAGCATTGGAGACCATCCATGTGCAACTAACCATAGGCAAAACTGCCCTACAGTTTGTAGCATGCTACAGACCACCCTCTCAAACTCAGGAACCCCACTCAGCTTTCCTGAAGACACTGGAGAGTATGAATGTCTCTCCAAATACCATCATATTGGGAGACTTCAACTACCCAATCATAGACTGGGAGCATTACTCAAGCCCCAACACCCTAGCCCAAAGGTTCCTAGAATTCATAAACTCAAATGTGATGGAACAACTAGTCACCACTCCCACAAGAGGAGATAATATATTACACCTGATCATCACAAACATGGGGACACAATGCTCCACACCGGAAGTATACCCCTCATTGGTGAGATCAGACCATAAATTAATCTCACTGAAAATCCACATCCCGCTCCCACCCCCAGCACAGAAGACCACAGTGAAGAATTTCTCAAAAGCCGACTTCACACTCCTTAAGACTGAAGTGGTATCCTTCAAGGCCTCTGGGCCAGTGGAAAACACAGCCCACACCACTGAATCCTTTATAAATGCTTTCTATGGACACCTTCAAGAATGCATGGATCATGCAATCCCAAATAAAACCAAGACCTATTCCCCCAAAGGCAGGCGTCCTGTCTGGTGGACCCCAGCCATTAATAAGCTTTACAACAGGAGGAGGAAGCGACTACATGACAGAGCCAAATCCCTAAAAGGGAAGGCATCTCTGATCAGTACTAGCAAAAAACTACAATCACTCATAAAATCATCCAAGGCCAACTTTGAGAGAAAAATCGCAAAAGACAGTAAAGACAATCACAAGGCCTTCTTTAGTTATGTTAGAAACCTGGGTGGAAACTCCCAAATATGCTCAGAGTTAGTCCAAAATGACAAAAAATACACTGAACCCACAGACATTGCCAACATACTGGCAGACAGGTTCAGTGCAAATTTCTCCTCCCCTCCCCCGAAAAGGACAAATATCTATCCCAGCAGAGTGTAGCCTCCCTGACATCTCAGATGCCCAGGTGAGAGCCGCCCTCTCCAAAGCTAAAAACACAGCATCAATGGGACCAGACGATGTCCCGGGTTGTGTGCTACATGAACTCCAAGAGGAACTAAACCCGCACATAAGGCTTCTGGTTAATCTTAGCCTTACCACAGGATATGTGCCCAAAGAATGGTGTACAGCAACAGTGGTCCCACTCCACAAAGGAGGTGCTTCTATGGACCCTGGAAATTACCGCCCTATAAGCTTGACGAGCCTAGTCTGCAAAGCTATGGAGAGGATCATTATGGAACTCATAAACAAAGACATTGGGGACCTACAGACACTGGATCCTACCCAATTCGGCTTTGTCAAGGGCAGATCCTGCCTTTTGAACCTGGTCGACTTTTTTGAAACAGTCACTAAGGCCATTGATGAGGGTAAGGCAGTTCACACAGCCTACCTTGACCTTGCAAAAGCCTTCGACACAATATCCCACTCAGGCATCATAGACAAGCTCACCGGCTTAAATGTAAACCCATATGTCATAAGATGGGTTGCAAACTGGCTCAAAGACAGAACCCACAAGGTCAGAATTGCTGGAGCCATGTCAGATTCTAAGCCAGTCACAAACGGTGTCCCACAGGGCTCGGTCCTGGGACGCATCTTGTTCGGCATTTATTTTTCCGAGGTGCAAGCTAACATAGGAGGATTGTGGCTGACAAAGTTCGCAGATGACTGCAAACTGGGCGCCATAATTGATACTCCAGCGGACACAAGCATTCTTCAGAAAGGCATCATAGAAACGGATAACTGGTGCCAGAGCCATGGCCTTAAACTGAATGCCAAAAAATGTATAGTCATACCCTTTGGGAAAAACAACGTACCCACAAATTACCACATAGGTGATAAACCATTAAGTACGGAAGACGTAATCAGGGACCTAGGGACCCAAGTTGACAGTAACCTCTCATTTGACACTCACATTGCCAAAGTGGTTAGGAAGACCTTCTATATTGCCCACCTTATCATGAAAGGATTCACATCTAGATCAAGAGAGGTCATTGTGCCCCTATACTCTTCCCTTATCAGGCCCATAATTGAGTACAATGCCCCATTTGGGATGTACCTTACCCGACACCTGCAGCAGTTAGAAAGACCCCAAAAGTACCTCACCAAGAGGATCAAGGGTCTCAAACATATGTCATATGCTGCCTGGCTGAAGAAACTCCAGCTCTATTCAGTCGCATACCGCCTACTCAGAGGCGATCTATGCCTGACGTACAAGGCCATGTCCAATCCGGAATTAATGGACATGCTCCACCTCAGGAAATCCAAATCCACCAGAGCCACGAGAGCAAGAGATTTGAACCTCAACACAGAAATAAATAGGACATGCTGGAGGGACAGATTCATAACCCAGAGGCTCCCTACACTCTGGAACAGAATCCCAGTCCATGTTAGGCAGAGCCCCTCACTGACTCTCTTCAAGAGAAATGTTGACGAGTGGATGGGAGATCATAGGTTTACCCCGGGGGTCGTCTCTGTGTCACTACTAGACAGAGGCACAGTAAACTAAACCCTAAATGGGCACAGTATTCTCATTCCAAGGGGTGGCGAAAGCCACACACACTCTGGCTAGGCTTATAAATGCCCTAGGGCAGATAGCCTAGTATGAACCTATGAACCTATGAGCAAACATGTAAGCACCTTGTGTGTGTTATGCTTTTATATTTGCATTTTTAACTGATACCATAATATCACCATGGTATTCACATATTTTAAATGTGATATCTCTTTAAATTTGAATTGCATTTTGATCACATGATGTTTTAAATGAGTATATATAGGTGGTTTATGTCAGCAAATGTTAAACACCTGATGAAGCTGGATGTGAAAGCGCTAGTGTTATTAAAGCTGAGCTCAAAGACTATCTTCTCTGCTTTTTATTTCTTGGAACTACATACCTTTTGGAATTAGTGACTATTTATACTGGAGCCATACCTTTGCTGCTTGGATTTTCATTTGGATTGCATTATTTCAGCAGAGGTAAAAACTGTTTGTTTGGTGACTTTGTTTTTTTACAAATGGAATAAGAACTCCATTGTCTACATGAATTATGATTAGATCAATATAGACAGTAATAATGCCCCTTGCCATGAAGCCTCTGGTGACACTGAATTCATACAGATGATGCATTCATCTCACCAACATGACATCTCAGCAGTTTTAAATGTTCTAAATGTTTACTTATCCATTGCATTTCAGTTGTTGATCAGCTATGACTTGGACAAAAAAGAGAAAATGAAATGCAGTATATCGCATAGTTTTACAGTAGCAGAAGGGAACACATTTATGCATGACACATTGCATATATTTACAGTAACAGCTGAACACTTTAAGTGTAAGGAAATGTGAGTGCCAATAGAAATCACCCACAGACTCAGTGTGAACATGCAAACAGTAATTTCAGTTCTGAAATGAAATCTTGATAGTGAGGCTATGAGGCAGCAATCTTAAGTAATGAGCCAGATTGCTACCTGTTAAATAAAATTAAGAATTCAATACACAGGAGGTTCAGGTTCAAAAGTTTACTAGTGTACACCAGGAGGCAAAAAACATACAAGTACAGAATTTTGTCTAACATGAAACAGGAAGCACACAATTTTATATAGTCTTAACATTCAAGCTGTGCCCACCTTACTGACATGGTATGTCACAGGGCATCTACATCACTTTAGCTTACAGTCCTCTATTCATAAAAACTGCTGATTCTGTATATTTTAAAAAAGTTTTCCTCTGGTAACAATACGGCCTTGCTATCCACCTGGTCAGACATAATGTCTTTCTGTAAAGTTACTTCTTCAAAGTTTCACACCAGTTTGAATACAATAGCAGATTCAATCTTCTAATACACATCTTTGTTCACTGTAACACTTTCCCAACAGCTGCATGCTATCTTAGTAACACATATACAAGGCCAAATCATCCCAGCAGGAAAGAGCAGAAGATTTCACTATTTCACATATTTAATTTCCTGACCCAGCAGATAATCACTTGTAAAAAGAATAAACATTAAAACTTGCTAAGCTTGCAACTGCCAGGGTCGGAGGTCAGTTTGCTACAAGCCACACTGCAGTTTCAAAACTACTTGCATTTATACATGAATTTATCCTTTCTGTTATATGATTAATAGAATAAAATGCATTATATACTGCTTTGTTTTTAAACTAGCATTTCACATATATTCAAATACACATTTTTCTAACATTTTCCCTCCTATTAATACTTTTTATTCTATTTTGAAGTATGCATAGTGTCATTTCATCTCCCAACCTCTTCCACTAAGGATTTTCAGCTAGGTGAGTCATTCAATCTATACTTCAGAAAAAAATGTCATCTGAGATCAATTTTTCAGTCTCAATATCTTGATACAAGGTTTCAGTAACAGATACATCAATAAAATCTTTGATTAGTCTTTTCATGCAGGGAATTCCACGGCAAACACATGCTCCTATTAGGAGTATACCCACACAAATGGCAATCAGGATATTCATTAGGATGGAACCCCACCCCCCAAATAGATTCTGGAAAAAGTCCATCAGTGGGTTTGGGCCTGGTTCAGCCATGGCTGATACTTGCTGAATTACCTCCAGGTGGTTGTTAATTTCATGCCTATTGTCTGGTATGTACGCACAGCATTCTTCTTTGATAAGCGCACACGTACCACCTCTCGTCGCTAGGGTGAAGTCAAGAGCCATTCGATTTTGTAGCACAACAGTTCTCATTGCATTCAGTTCATCAGTCACCAGTTCTAGGGCAGAAAAAGTTGCATTACTCATTACTTCGAGAAGTTTCGACAACTTCCTCAGCTCCCAGATTGATTTGACTGCTCCATATGCTGGGAATATTCCTGCCCAAGATATAACACTGTCACTCAAGTCCATATGAGCCAATTTACTTTTGTCTTTCACGCTATTATGGTCTTTCCAGCCAGCTTCGATCCTTCCAACTGTATTTACAGGTTTTTCAACTGGACCTTCAGGTTTTCGGACTGCTTCTCTCACGTTTCGTATCTTACCCAAAGGTAATTCTGCAGTATGCCTTATTGCCAGAACCAGATAACCCAAAAAACAACTGCCGGATCAATTCTCAGGTAACCATTTATATGCTTTTTTCCCACAAATAAAATAACAGTTTTCTACTTTAGTACTAATATGCATTAACCCTGCATGAAACATTTTCTGATCTATAACTGACAATTGTTTAAACAAAACAGGATTCTTGCGAATGTCATTCATGGTTGTTTTCAATGAGTTTAAATATGAGTCATAATTAGTATTGCAAAGAATATTGCCATTACTATTCTTAATATAACACCGGTAAGATATGGTTATATTACAATTGCTCCAGCCCACCTGGAGAGTATCATTTTTGTAAAAACATACAATTCCTTTTTGTGTGACAGATAAAAATAAAGCTATTTTGTCCTGTGATCTCACAGTTCCTGTATCGAAGAGTAAATTCTCCCAAGTCTCATTTATCCCCAAAGGGACAGCGGACATTATCAGTCCTGCATATGCTGTTGGTATAGCTGTACAAACCCAGCAATTTGAAATGTTCATAGTCTCTGCATATACATGCTTCATGGTTAGGTATGTGTTAAAATTTGGATGCCAGTCTATGGACGTTTCATCACACCTTCCCACTTTCACTTGTGTGGTTGTATGCAGGATAAACCACAACAAGAGGAAAATTGTCACAGTTACAGTCAATAAATGTATACTCAACAAAATGATTATGCAACATCTCTGGGGTTGATCTAAATTTCTATTTGCTTTGTTTTTGGCCATCTTGGTCCTGTTGTATATCAGTCACAAAGTTTTTATCAAGTTGAAAGTTCTTTACCGGTTTGCAGTGTGTCAAATGAACCCAGGACGTCCTCTCAGCCACTCTGACTGCAGTAGGCATTGCCAACAGTACCTGGTACAGTCCTTCTCACTTTGGACTCACCCAATTCTTCTTTTTCATCACTTTTAGCCAAACCCACGTCTCGGGGGCCAAAACCGCTTCTACCGGTCTGGTCTGTTCCTTATCTGAAAAATAGTTAAACTGCAAAACAGATTTATTTGTTAACAGTTTCCTCATATAACTAGCTAATGAACTGTCAGCCTCTTGTTCTGTGGGCATGAGAGCTTTCCACTGAAGCACATAATATGCTCTCCCAAAAATCATTTCAAAGGGAGTCAAACCCTTCACATTTGGAACCGTTCTCATACTCAGCAGTGCTAAAGGCAGACAGTATATCCAATTCTTTTGGGTTTCCTCAACTAACTTCCTAAGTTTATTCTAAAGGGTACCATTGTACCTTTCCACCAGTCCTGCTGACTGTGGGTGGTAGGCGCAATGGTTCTTTAAGGAGATACCAAAAAATCTCCCAAGTTGCTGGATTGTCTGGTTCACAAAATGTGTGCCGTTATCACTATAAAACCTTTCCGGAATGCCAAATCTAGGGATTACTTCTTTTATCAGGGCTTTCGCCACTGTTGCTGCATCCGGGTTTTTGGTTGGAAAAGCTTCTACCCATTTAGAAAACATATCTACAATAACTAAACAGTATTTCTTCCCTTCACACTTACTCAATTCTATGAAATCCATACTAACAGTATGGAACGGATATGGTGGTATAGGAAAACTTCCTTGCTTGGTTTTAAATCGTTTAACAAAGTATGTGGGTCTGGCACCATAGGTGCTCTAGGTATTACTGCATTATTTACAGCTTGTAAATCTTGAACCATCCGCCATTCCCCGTTTGCTTTTTTAACAGGAAATAGGGGTGTATTACATGGTGAATCGGGAGATTCTACCAGTACTCCTTCCTTGAGTAATGCTGCTATTATAGGTTTGATTCCTATTTCTGCATCCTTTCTCAAAGGGTATTGTCTTTTCTGTGGTCTAAATGCTGACTTCGGGGTAATTGTAACTGGTCCTGCTGTTCGGATAAGTCCTACATCTGACTTGCCTGTTGACCAAAGAGTCATTGGAATTTCACATAAGGCTTTTTCTTCTTCTTCTAATAAAAATGCTAATCAGCTGTCCTTGCTAGATTGCAAGTGAACAGCTGGATGTGTCTGTGTCAACCAATTCAGTATTTGTTTCTGTATCCCTTGTTCTGACAGTTCTAAGTCAGTCTGTTTCTCCCATCTTGTCACCTTTTCTCCTAAGTCTACCCATTTTACATTTTTATTCTTTGTCAATCTGACATGTGGCAATCGATCTGATCTGTACAGTGCAAGGAATTCTTGAGGTAATGAACAGCTAACTACACTGTTCCCCTCAGTATCCCAGTACAAAGTACGCAATACTAATCTAGTTGCATGATTTCTGAACAATTCTTGCTCATACTCTCTATCAGATCCTGGTGTAGTACAGTAGTATAGAGTACAGTGTAACAAATGCTGTCGATCAGTGTCAAGGGAGGGGGCTTTACTGATGGCTACGTTCATCAGTTCCTCGGTTACTGCCCCTGGACCAGTCGTGACTAGGTCCTGGCTGTACCAGTAAAAAGTTTCACCCTCCGATCGCACTACAAAGGTATCCATTTGTCTCTGTGCCTCCATACCTTGTACAGTTGGAACTACTGCTATGCCAAATATCTGCATAAGATCCCTGCCCAATAGGTTCACTGGACACTTTGCAGAAACAACAATTTTACTTCTCTGGGTCATACCTGAAACAGTCAGTTATTGCTATATCATGGGAAAGTGGTTCCCTGTATAGTTGTCCATTTGCAGCTTTTACCAGTATATAATCAGGTGATTCGGAGTGTTCTGGTAACTTGGAGGGGTGCATCAGGGTTCGTGATGCTCCTGAATCACACAGGAATTTGACTTCCCTTCCCTCCACCAGAAGTGTAACTTCCGGTTTCGGATCTGCTAAGTAGAGTTCTAAGCTCAATAATGCTAAGTCCAAAATTTCACTTCCTTCATCCTCCATATCTACTTGCACTTCCTCTATTCCTTCTATCACATTTACATTTGTTTTCTGTTTATTAACTTTTTCTGATGATTTCTGACTTTCGCATGATGTATCTTCACTATCATATAGTCAGTCCTCATCTCCCTTATCTTCTGAAATTACCTTTTTGTTCTGCTTACAATCTCTTGCTAGATGTCCCTTTTTCCCACAATTGAAGCATTCACCTCTCTTTTTCCTCTCTTCAAAATCTTCTGATCGTTTGTCAGACTGTTTATTTCCCTGGGTATTCTTCTTGCCCTTTTTACCTGACTGTAACACAAATACTTCAGCTCCGTCTTCAGCAGTGAAGACTTGCGTCTTCTTTTTCTCTTTGCTATTGAAATGTCTTTCAGCATTTCTAGCGTATTCAAGTAAGGCTTGTAGCCTACCTGTTCGATGGTCTATCATATGCTTCATAATGAAGCTACTGATAGGTGCAATGCAACCTATTAGAAATGCATTCTTTAATTGTTGTTCATACCAGGAATCATTCGTTTGGTTTTCAGGAACCGTCATACCGCTATGATTATTAAAACATTCCAATAATCTAGCATAGTATCCATCTATTGTCTCATTTTCCTGTTGTATGCATTGATTAATGCAAGTCCAGTCTGCTCTAGGTTTCCATTTCTCAGAGATTTGGTCTGTAAGACCTTTCACTCTGTTGTCTAATTCTGCGTCACTATGTGGGAGTGGTTTAAGCTCTGCATTACGAGGATTCCAGGTGCCACAAATCATGTGCCAATCTGGACCTATAATTTGTCTCACTACTTTTTCCACTTCTTCCCCATTCAAGTGGTAACTCAACCTCATGCCTTGTAAATCTTCTAAAAATTTCGTAAAATTAACTTACGGATGGGGAATTCCCTCAGTAGCTTTCCGGATATCCTCTGGTGTCCATGGTCTATATACTAAGAGTGTTGGGTCCTGCCCTTCCTGTCCTGCCTGAGGATTTGGAACCTCTATAAGTGGGCATATTTCTTCCTCACTCTCATCCTATAGGTTTCTCTCTATTTGATATGATTCTGCGTCTCTATGTATTTTACATGTCCGGGACCTAGTTTCAATAGGATCTCTAACAAATGGTTGTGGTCTTGCTGAGACTTCAGGATAACGCGGAGGCAGACCAGCCTGTCCACTCGCTTCATATCCTGAAAAGGGTAAAGGAGGGGGCAAGGGAGGAGGAGGAGCTGTTGCTATTACTAAGTTATTATCTTCTTTGTCTAAAAATAATGTTTTCGAATTTTTAATCTTCTGTTCTCTACGATTTGCTTCCTCAATCCACCTGTGTGCCTGAGGAATGCCTAACTGGCGTTGCTTTTTTGCCTGACCTCCCGCATCGGATTTAAGTTGCTTAAGGAGTTTAACTAGTGAAGTTTTATCTAGTTTACCGTCAAATTCATATTTGTTAACCCATTTCGCATAATTCCTAACGTTATCGGAACGTTGTGATTGCATGTATTTTGCGTCTTCGGTTAGGGGCGGATCTCGCGATGTTTTAGTGCACTGATTTCCCATGGTAAAAGAAAATGTTACGTAACCCTTCTTATCACGTGATATCGGAAGTTCAGTTCCTTTTCACAGTTTATCTAGAATAACTGCCTACCTTATTCTGTTACCCTGATCTATGACCAAATATACAGTACTTCCTTTTGTCCCTGATCTGCACAACAAATCTTGACAACAATATACTGTAACCTAGTCCCTGATCTAAAACAGAAAAAAGGCAAAATCTTCCTACCTGAGCCTACGGTATTGAGTCATCCAGGATTTGCTCTTCGGCCACAGATCAGAAAGTGGCCAGCCTCTTTAAACGACAATTCAGTCGGAGGTCTTTTCACCCAAGAAGAACCGTTTCGGTAACTTCTCCTGCGCAGTATTCGACCACCGGTAGACTCTGATCTGCAGTTGTCCGAGGGATTTCCACTAAGAAGGACCAAACTGTTAAATAAAATTAAGAATTCAATGCACAGGAGGTTCAGGTTCAAAAGTTTACTAGTGTACACCAGGAGGCAAAAAACATACAAGTACAGAATTTTGTCTAACATGAAACAGGAAGCACACAATTTTATATAGTCTTAACATTCAAGCTGTGCCCACCTTACTGACGTGGTATGTCACAGGGCATCTACATCACTTTAGCTTACAGTCCTCTATTCATAAAAACTGCTGATGCTGTATATTTTAAAAAAGTTTTCCTCTGGTAACAATACGGCCTTGCTATCCACCTGGTCAGACATAATGTCTTTCTGTAAAGTTACTTTTTCAAGGTTTCACACCAGTTCGAATACAATAGCAGAGTCAATCTTCTAATACACATCTTTGTTCACTGTAACACTTTCCCACCAGCTGCATGCTATCTTAGTAACACATATACAAGGCCAAATCATCCCAGCAGGAAAGAGCAGAAGATTTCATTATTTCACATATTTAATTTCCTGACCCAGCAGATAATCACTTGTAAAAAGCATAAACATTAAAACTTGCTAAGCTAGCAACTGCCAGGGTCAGAGGTCAGTTTGCTACAAGCCACACTGCAGTTTCCTACTTGCATTTACACATGAATTTATCCTTTCTGTTATATGATTAATAGAATAAAATGCATTATATACTGCTTTGTTTTTAAACTAGCATTTCACATATATTCAAATGCACATTTTTCTAACACTACCAATGAGATAAAGCCTGGATCAGTTGCAATAGGATGTTAGTCAGACATTTTGCAACTAGACTGAGAGTCTCCTTTTATACAGGGCTGATATTCATTACCATACAGAAGGATACTTAGATGGAATACAACCACTATTGCAAATAACTGGGTCATTGACTGAACTACTTCTATGTTTTTGGACATTGTGTTAATATGGTGACAGTCTCATTCTTCCATAATATCAGGACTACCTGCCCCCACAATCTAGTTTAGTCATAAGAATATGTGTCCTCTTTCATGCTGATTGCTATGAATACATTGAAGATAACAAAGCACAGCAGGTTTAAAACCGCATTATTTATTTTCTCTCTAGAATGGAGTACCACTACTTTAATTCTCTCTATCTTTCCCTCTCTCCCTTTCTTATTCTGCAACAAAGGAACTGGTAACTCTGAAGACCAGGAGGTATTTTATTGATTACATTCATCACCCTGAAACCCCTCCGTGGCTATATTAACTTCATATCACTAAACTTTTTAAGTGAAGAGAAAGAATGGAGATAGCATGATTTTCTAAAGTTCACTCCTACTGAGGTCTCAATATAGCAAACTATAAAGAGGGTTGTCCCATTTTTATGACTGTATTGAAATCTGGAATTTCATAATCAATTTGCTAGCCAGTTAAGTGAAGTAGCCCATTAAAGATTATTTTCAGCCAAGGCTTTGGACACAAATGCAATATACTCTTATGGTATTTTCAGAGAAAATTTGACTAAGGTAAGTGGAGTGTCTAATAAGTAAGGGAGATGCACAGATGATAAACAGGTATGCAATGTAGGTGGCCTTCTCATACAGTCAAATGTTGTTATGAGTACTCTTATATGAGTTATAACTTACTTTGAGGGTCTATCTGCCATGGCTAAATTGTTAGAAGAAGTCCACAAATAACCCCACAATAAAAACCTTCCAGGAAAGGCAGAAATTATCAACTCAAAATGACAAAGAGTTGGGAAGTCCAAATCTTGATGAATATAGTTGGAGCCCAATGGGGGCTCATCTCCTGAAGTGATGACAAAAGCAATGATACTTGGTAAAGGTATGCATAAGGGACAAAATGGCAAAAGCACGGGCATCTGCAATGGAGCCTATTTTGAAACTCTTAATAAGCAGCCCTCATCTACATTGGGCAATAGATGGCTGGCTAGGCTATTCTCAAAATATGGAGCTGACAATTTACTTTGACAAGTAATATCTAGTCATTGCCATTCCTCTACCAGCATTTTTCAAATGAGATTGTTGTTCTCTCTCCCCTGATCTAAAGGATGTCCCTAAGATACAAAAAAAAAAATACAGAAAAGAACACGGTGGAGTCTCTTTCTTCTGGATTCTTCCATTAGGAAGAAATCAGTGAGACAGCGAGACTGGTTAAGCAATGCCTCTATAACAAATTTGGTCAGGAAGTAAAGTATTGTTATGGGGGGGGGGTAACCAGAATAAAAACAAATGGATTTCACTACATGTTATGGCCTGAAACTTCAAAATTAATCTGGAACATGTGATAGTATTCAGAAATAAACCATTCTATGAGATACAAGTCCTCCAGATTTGCAAATTAAAAGGATGGACAAGGAACACAGTCAATCATAAAGCTCAGTTTCAAAAGATCTCCTCATCAGGACATGAAAGTAGAGATTTTCATTAAAAAGAAGTTTTGCATTTTGTGTAATTGTCATTACTGATGCATATTAAGTGTCAGATGTGCATGTTTTGTATTGTACTGATATATTTGTCATTATGCCTTTATCTGAGCTCTGAGACATAACTGAATAAGGTCTACTCTGAGTCATTCCACTTAAGCAGTTAACAAATTCAAACATAAAGATAATATACAAAATTATAACTACTGCTAACCTAACATGTGCCAAGCCAACATTCTGCCCTTCATGAGATTTTGATACATTAAGATGAGAAACATACCTTTACTACAGAGTTCCAAATCATTTCCCAAATGTGGTAAGTAGGTCAGGGCCTGCAAATTTATCATTTAAAAAAATATTGCCTTTCCACCGAGATAGAGAATGTTTCCCAGTTAGGAAAGCAGATTGGCATAGTAGAAGGCTTCCTAGCATCCTCTAACACCTTTGAAATATTAATTAGGTGACCCTCTAAAATAAGATAGACTCAGGGAGTTGCCAAGTCTTGTATTGCAGTTAGATGACCCACAGAGTGGCTAGAATGTACCAAACATAGAATGGAGAGATTTATGGCACTGTGGCAGAACTAATTCATTCACAACTTCACTTTTTTTAAGTTCTAAGCAAATAAGAAAGTATGTTGAACTGAAGAATGATTTTCATTTAAAGGACAAAAGATAGGATGATGATTTGAGGAAACGTTTTTATGTACTGAGGAAAGATGTGCAGAAGCATTCCTTCCACATCAGGAAGAATGCATCAGTCACACATACCCCTTTACCTTGTTGCAGGGAGCAGAATATATGTGCAGTTGTTGTTTGTCTTTCGGCTTTTCCCAGTTAGGGGTCACCACAGCAGAACTCTGGTCCACTAATGACTGGCAGTAGATTTTCACAAACGCCAAGGTGCCAGCTCGATGTCCAACCTTCAACAAAGGCACGCCCATTTACGCATGTCTTTCGAACACCCAACAAACCACGGGGAGGACATGCAGACTCCACACAGAAGGCACTCCCCACACTTCAGCCGAGAATTGAACGGGAGGACTTCTTGCTGTGAGGAAACAATGCTACCGCAGCACCACTGCGGATCCGCCACAGCATATATGTGCAGTAGTCATGTTTATTTGTTTGTTTGTTTGCTAATTTAATAATTTAAATTAGTTAACCAGCAATGACCTCGTGTCCCCAATTTTAGGGGAGTCCTAAAGAGAAACAATTTCTCATGAAAACAGCAACTTACAGCAGACATTAAACAGTTAAATAATATACAAGGCATAATTCAACTAATACACATAACTTCATCCTAAATATAGCAACACTGAAACATAGAAAAGTAAAGTATACACTTAAAATGTTTCCTGAAGTGCATTTTCTAATTCAAATATTGACATAAATTGGTATAAAGTGTCACAACTGAGAAGAACTTTATTTTCTAACATTTATTTATTCACTGAGATCAGCTAGAACACCCATTCAGTAATGAATAACAATACTGGAAGTAAAGCCAAAGCACAGACAGGCGATGAACAAAGACGTTTAATAATTCCAAAACATCACAAGTTATACCTCCAGGTTAAGCGCCTTCATCTACATAAAAGTGGACTTCATCAGAACTTGTTTATTTATTGGTTTATTGGAATTTCTTTACCAGGAAATCTGACCTGGCAAAAAATATATATATATATATACTTGTGGAAACCTGGAGAGAAAAGCTCCGCAAATATAGCATGAATCCATAATGAATTATATAAAGGGCATAGTTATAATAGTTATACATGTATAAAAAATGAACAGACTCAATACATCGAATACCTACAAATAATAAATATAAAAATAATTGTGCAAGTCTTATAATGGCCCAGGATGCAATAAATTCTGTATAGGTTTCATGCAAAGCCTACATGGAGTGTTTTCATGTATGCAACGTTGCTCATCGAGTGGCATCGTGCCATGCATATTAATGAAGTGGGTGGTGTAAGCAAGATTTTGCAGCTTGACCCAGTGTCATTAGCCACAAAACCTCTACTATGAATGTGAATCATACCTCCCAACCTTTTAGTGCAAGAAAACTGGACAAAGACTAAAATAATAGGAGGACAAAGGCCAAAAAATAGGGACAGATTTACACTGTTGTTCTTAGAAAGTAGCTAGAATAATAGGATCTGTCTTAGCATACATTTTCTGAAGGATATGAAATATGAAACTCAAATGTATGTCATTATTTATTGACTTCAATCTTCAGTGATTTTCCAGAAAACCACAAATTTTACAAAGAACAGCCCAAAAAATATGATGCAAACATCTGGACATTCTGCAAAAATCTGGACAGTTGGTAGGTATGATGTGGATAGCATTTCCATGTAATGTTGCTGGCCATGAAAGCAGTTTGTAGGACAGCATGGCAATTGCTTTTCTCTTACTTGAGTTTTCTTCATTAAAATTTGTTTGAGGCACTGCCTTAGATTGTTTTGCCTCATTTCAATTATGTATCCCTTATTTTGTATTTATTTATTTTTTTTGTGGCCAGTGTTTGCATGATGCGCCGCTTAGCAAAAACATGTTTGGCTATACTCAGACAGCAGCAAACATAAAATGGATGTATTCAATTAATACTAGTGGTCATCACACAAACATGGCAAGTGGTGTTGCACTGTGACTAACAGCAAGAACTTTACAATGAATACTAAGATAGGGAATATTATGTCATTAATCCTGTGGCAGCAGGTGTTAAGTGTAGGTATGGACTGCAGATGGTCCGGGGTTCTACTACAGCATGTGCACATTTTGTTTTACTGTTGTGACATTGCAGATTATAGCAATGAACTGCAACATGTACAACTGTTTTCTCAACCTTCTTGTGGCAACAGCTGTAAATGTAGGACAACCGTAGACATGGTCAATTTGACTAATACAGTCACAAAATTGTCTGTATACCAAACAAATTACCATCTCACCAACACATTGCCTGCCAGTGTGCAACTTTGACTATAGTGTTTGTGCAATAGTAAGCAAAGCACACGTTTTTCAAATGTTGCAAAGCCAAAATGTGAGCACTCTCAGTAAGTGTGATACATACAATTGGCAGTAAAACATCAGGATGTAAAATGCAGTTGGCATAAAATGCTCATTCTACATTGAGCTTCAGCTATATCTAGTGTTGCTGGTGAGAGAGTGCACTTCCAAGCATAGAAGTGTTCAAGAGTTTAAAGTCTTTATTTGACTCCTAGTTAAGGAGCATGGGCCCCAGTTGTTGAAGCGGGAATATTGGAATAGTATTGCTAGGGCTTTGACCAGTGCTATAGCTATCCTCTTCACTGGTGAGCAATGCTGACATCATTTTGATGACTTCTGGAGAAGGAAGCAGGATGCCCTCAACCATCAGATTGGGGAATTTAGTATAGAGTACACCACAGATATGTACATATCAATTACAGTGACTAATTGTAAGAGGCAAAAGCTGAATATAGTCAGGACTGGTATTCATAATGGTATTCTGTTCTGTTCTGGTTTTTCCACAGCTGCCAAGGAGTGAGCCTCAAATGTGAAGGTCTATGTCATGTGTTTGTTAAGGATGCGAGAAGCATGTGGCATGTGTGCATCAGAACAGTACTGTTTTAAATAGCAATCTAATGGTAATTATTTTAATAGTAATTGCGTAGAATTAAAAATTAAGGATAGCTTAGGTGTTATTTAATACAGTTGTATCAAACTGAGCATGCATATCTGAACTGTAAAAGAAAGCATGCATGTCTTAATCTGTAGCACAAACTATCGTTCCATATTCTCAAATAACAGTGAGCATGCATCTCTAAACTGTAAAAGGAAAGTATGCATGCACTAGTCTGTGCAAAACAGTAACAGTGCAGTATTAGAGAGTAGTCAGCGGTTCTGGGTCCAAAGACCACACTACCACAATATACAATACTGTATATTTTCATCATTATTGCAATGTAACTTCAGACCTCTATACCAGTGGTACAAATGGCCTGCTGGAAACTGTAATCTGTATAATGTGGACACACCTATGTCCAATATATGCACATATCAAGGATTGTTTGATGCAATTTTTACTATAGTGTGCATCTGTTATGAACTGGGTAGTCCTAAAAGTAATAAAGAAATGTGTTAGGAGTTTGTAGTGTTAAGAGTAAAGATAATATAACTGAGTCAAATATCAATGCTTTGAATGTCACATATGAAATTACTAATGTTCTTCTTTTTTTGTCACCCCAACCTTTATCTTCTCTCTTTTTGTTTTTATTTGTTGTTTATTTTTTTCACCACAGCACAGCAGGGAATGTCTCCTATCCCCCCCTCCACCGGCTACAGCACCACTACTCAGCAAGGCTGGTGCACGACCTGGCAGCACCCCCTCTGCTGCCCCTGTACTACCTGGCCCCTCAGGTAGTTCTGCCATGGAGGATAGCCTTGTGGCTCCCTCCAGGAGCAGTGGCAAAGGTGGTGACCTTATCACCAGAGAAGAACTGCTAGGGATTGTGCGTAGGATTTTGCGGCATACTGTGGGTGCACACCTAAGCCAGATAGAGTGCATGCTATCCATCCTTGTTCAGAGTACCTGTAGGAGACACAGACATCAGGCACTGCAGCCAGCAGCACAGTGAGGTGACATTAATGACAGTCCACTGGGTGCGGACTTGATTCTCACTGTCACCCAGCTTGACATGCATGGGATCTCGATTCCCCACCCTCTCCCCAACTATGGTGTTCACCCACCTCTTTTGTCCTTCACCATCCATGTGTCTTATCTTATATGTCCTGTCTGCCATTCCTTCCCCACCTACCTAACTTACTTGACCCGATAAGCCCTTCTCACTATAGAAGAAATGAATGTCTGTGTAGTGACTGAGACATGATTTAAAATAGCAGAGTGCACTCTGGCTGTGCAGAACTATAATGCCTTCCACAAGCTTAGACCAATTACTGCAAATGAGTGGAAAAAGGTGGAGGTGTATCAGTCTGCATCCAGAAGAGACTCACATCAAGGCTGGTAAAGCAGCATGATGCATTAAAGCTTCTTTTTGTCCAAGGTCCCATACCATACCATACCACATATTAGCTAGCTATAGGACTTCCTCTGTGACAAAACAAAAACACATCTGTCTACAGGAACTATAATCACTCAGTATTAAACCCAATATTATTTTCTATCTAACCTATCCAACTATAGACTAGGAAACCTATAACATCACTAGTGCACAAGCGCGCAGATTCCTGGACATTGTCAATACAAACACCCTGAAACAATTAATCAGATTAACCACCAGTGTGAATAATATCTTTTATCTTGTCCTTACTAATATGGGAGCATCTTGTACCATCCCTTGTATATTTTCATCACTTGTTAGGTCTGACTATAAAGCAGTCTTCCTCAAAATAAACCTGAAACTAGAAATCTCTTCCACTTAAGGAACCTTTAGAAATTTCTTTAAGAAAAGCTACCTACTCCTAAGTGACACATTGGCAAGCTTCAAATCCCCACAAAATCCCATTAACTCCACTGAATACACAGAAATGTACACCATCAGACTATACCAGCATGTAAATAGCTGCAAAGATGCAGCTGTACCACATAGGAACAAGCACAGGGCAAACCCCAGAAACAAGCCCACATGGTGACGCCATAATATTAACAAGCTTTATAAAAAAGGAAAATAAATTTGACCAAAAGTAAGAAGAGCAATTCCTGGAATGTTAGCGCCCTTGTCATTGAAATAAACAAACAATTCAGGAGCCTAATAAAATCCAACAAACCATGTTACCCAAGCCAAAGACATTCACAAAGCATTTTTAGTTATGTTCATAATTTCCAAACAACAGCACAGCATTGTGTTGAGTCAGTTGTGAACAATGTTACCTACACTGATGCTGAAGATATAGCTAGCCTACTGGCCAGTAAATTTAACTGCAACTTTACCCATCTCTCCCCTCCAACTGTCCCTTAAAATATACATGAAACTGTCTCAACTCCACCTATCTCACAAGACCAAGTCCTAATAGTGCTATCAAAAGCTAAGAGTACTGTATTGATGAGTCTAGACACTATCCATGGATGCTTCTTAAATAGCATGAAGCACAATTTAACAACACTATTAAAAACACTGTTCACTTTCAGCCACCTTACAGGTTTTGTACCAAGTGAGTGGAGAACAGCTACAGTCATTCCCCTACATATAGCAACACCTTCCACAGGCCCATGCAGCTACAGTCCCATAAGTCTGACCAGCCTTATATGCAAAGCAATGAAAAGAGATATACATACAGAACCTCTGAATACTGGACCCATTTCAGCTTGGATATGTCAAGAGCAGGTCATGCTTACTCAGCCTGCTGGATTTTAGTTCACCAAAGCAAAGACTGTAGGCAAAATGTTACACACCACATACCTCAACCTCGCCAAAGCTTTTGATACAATTGCCCACTTAGACATAGTAGAAAAGCTCAATAAACTAAGAATAAAACCTTATGTCAGTTGCTGGATTTCCAGCTGGCTCACAGATAGGATGCAGATAATCAAACTGAGAAAGTTACCTCCATCACCAGTGGAGTCCCCCAGGGTTCTGTGCTGGGACACCTGCTGTTTAGCATCTACTTTTATGCAATAAAAGCCAATACCAAAGGGTTCTGGCTGACTAAGTTGAAGATGACTGCTAACTAGGAGCAGTGAATGAATTCTCCAAAGATTTAGCTATCGTGCAGGAAGATTTGTCTCAAACAAATAACTGGTGTCAGCATCATAGTCTGAAAGTAAATGCCAAAAAATGCATCCTTTGGGAAGTCATCTACCCCAGGGAACTACCACATTGAGAATACACCACTAAGAGTTGACACAGTTGTTTGGGATTTTGGAACCTATGTGGATAATGACTCAACTTTTGACCAGCATGTGTCTATTGATGTAAGAAAGTCCTTCTATTTTGTCCAGCTTATAAACAAAGGGATTGTGTCTAGATCTAGGAATGACATTGTTCCCCTTTACTCAGCCCTCATTAAGCCAGTCATTGAATATAATGCTCCCTTTAGCATGCATCTGTCCAGAAACATGCAACAACTGGAGCACATACACAGATACTTTACTAAAAGGATATAAGGCCTTAACAATATGTTCTGTATGGACTGACTCAAAGCCCTGTCATTATGCTCAGTATCCTACAGACTGAACTGTGTCTGGCATACAAGTCATCCTTCAAATCATTACTGATGGATTTACAGCACTCAGCTAGTCAAATAGCATCAGAAATACTCAGTCTAGGTATATAAACCTCTTCTTGAACATCAATAGAATGGTTTGGAGGGACAGGTATATTTCACAGAGGATACTGCTGCTGTGGAACAGATTCCCATCCACATAAAACAAAGGTCGTCCCTGTCCATTTTTAAGTGCAACTTAGATCTATGGATGGGAAGTAAAAAATTACTGCAGGACTGCCTCATGTACTATTATGCAGGTCTATATTACATCATCGAACTTACAGGAGTGTGAACGATGTAATATCGAACTGGTAAGTTTGAAACCCAAAGAGAATGAAGATACAGAACAGCAATTTTTTTCCCCAGGGAAAAAAATCGCTGTTCCGGTACAAAAAAAAACACATACACTTTAAACTTAAACTAATGTAGGGGGGGCCCTCACCCCCCCCCCCATACCCCCCTACTTAAATATACCAACTCCGGTATTGCACCACAGTGGAGGAAATAGTAAAGTCGTGAAAGCGACCCACCGATTTTTTTCCCTGAGAAAAAAATCAGTTTTCCATGGCTTCACTGTTTCCGTGTTTCGAACATTTGGGTTCGATATTGCAATGTTCAGACTCCTGTGAGTTCGATGTTGTAATATAGACCCCTATTATGCTCCTAATTTTCCTTGCATGGGTTGTCTCAAATTATCTGTGGTATAATCCCAGTTATTGTCATCAGGGGTAATATATAATTATGGACCATGGGATGGATAAGGCCAATCTATAACCAAATAGGACATGTTGTTTTGATCAGAAAAAGGGAAACTGGTTGCAAGGGCAGCTAGTTTAGAACTTACCCATGAAGCTATGAAAAAAAAAATTAATAAAGAAGACAACTGAGGGTAAAGAGGAAAAAAAGAGAAAAGTCTTATCCTAAGATAAGGGAAGGCTTTTCTTCCCTTGGCAGAGTATAAACACGTCTCTAATGTTCAAAAGAAAATGCACTGAAAATGCTGGCAATAATAAAAGAAACATATATTTCAAATTATATGTAGGATTACATGCATGTTTTTACACAAAAAAGGGGCAGTTAAAACAAAGATTAAGTATAAGCAAATATCAGGAAGGTGCTATGCAAGGGTTGACTGGTAATCAAGGAAGAAACACATAAGATATTATTTAATTTTAAATATTAGGACTGGGAGAATAAGTGGATAGCATGAAATAAATTAAGATATACTGTAGGGGAAGTAGGAAAGAAAATGATGCATGACAATATTATAAGTATATCTACAATGGGAAATGTGTAGAATTCTTAAACTGTGTACACAAGGAACAATATGTCAATTAATAATTTAATAATTACTTATATTCAAATCTAACATAAAAGAGATGAGTTACTGAAAAATATAAGTGAAACATTCAAGGATGCATATTTGTAACTACAAATATAAATAATTCAGAAAGAAAGGTAAAGGATTTGCAATTTTATATTATAAATATATGCATATGTGACTAGTTCAGACAGACATTAAACTGTTTGACTATAGTTTATATTAAAATTCAAGCTGCTATTCAAACTTTCCTAGTTTCTTGTCATGGTTAGTCTTAAAAAGTTCCCAAATAGGTGGATCTTAATCCTGAAAGTACATTATTGCACTCATTTGGAACCCAATATGGAAACTAACGCTTATTTACATTTCTCCATATCTTCTCCTTATTGGTAAAGCTGTCCAATGCCTTAGTTCACAGTTAACATGTGACATACATAGGTGTAGTACTCAAAACAATTTGCATTCTTCAAATGTCTGGTAAACCAGGATAATTTCACTCCTCAGTCTTCTATATGCCAGTGAAATAAATTGATTATATATAAGCCATCCTGCATGCTATATGACCCACTACCCTGGTATTTTATTTAAACTGACACTGAATTTTTTTCAGCTGTAATTATATGATTTTTCTTCTTGTAAAGGGCCTAAACCGATTAGTCATATATCTATATCTATTTCTATATCTGTATGTATATATATATATATATATATATATATATATATATATATATATATATATATATATATATATATATATATATCCATATGTATATGTATATCTATAGCTATAGCTATAGCTATACCTATATCTAGCTGTATCTATACCTATGTAGGTATATTTTCATAGACACAGATGGACATGCACTCGGTCTCACACACACACACACACACAAACACACACGCAAGGTCACGTGACTGCGCGCCCACGCGCACGCGCGCACACACAAAAATGCACACATGCACACACACACATACACACACGTGCGCGTGTGCACACACAAAGATCAGGTCATATTTCCCTCATGTCACCCTTATAGACATTTGTGCCCTGTACAAGTCAACATGGGTCTGTAATTTGGCAGTACTCCATATTTTTGTGTTGTCAGTTACAGAATATAAAGCCTGCATGAGGTATAAGAGAGCACTAGAACCCAAGAATAGGTAATGAAATTAACAACAGTCATTAAGATTCTACTTTGCTTTCTTTATTTCTGTATAATAATTTAATAGCAAAAATGGGCCTCACTGTAAATAACCGTCCAGAGCTTCAACATGGTGCAGCTCTAATCATGTATTGATCTTATGGTAGCCATCCTAATGGAGTGTGGATAATTCTGCCTCACTGGTGCAGCCTTAGAATAACTATAACCCTCCAACACAGTTCATGTTATTCATCATAAAGTCGCATAGTTCTGTCCTGCTGTGCACCACTGATGTAACTGTAGTCTTCCTCCATACCATGTTAAGTGGTCAATGAAGGTGAACAGTCTGTGATGTCTGTTACTGACTCTGGTTATCACCCTTCTGTACCACTGACAATGTAGTTCACAGTTAGGACACTCAGTCTGTTGTACTTTCTGCTCCCAAAGCACTTACAGTGCAGTTTAGATAGGACAGAAGGGTGCACACTCTGAGGTGCCATGAACTACATATGTTTCCAACCTGAACTTTGACATTGCTTATGCCCTACAAAGCAAACACCATTTCATTTGTCATTTAATTACAGAGTAAACAGCGACAAAGTTCTGTGTTCCTTGTTTGTAGATATGGCGTTCACTGCATCACTCACTGCAGTCTGCAGTGTATTGAACACCTACTGACAGTTGTATAGTTGTATTTCTGGATGAAGCAGATACCCGTGCTGAACATGAGATGGCATCTGTACAACATGTGACATGCAGTGTGGAGTACATCTCTTAATGCATACTGTTTCTTTGGAGACAGAGTTCACATTGCGTAACTGTTATTCAGACAGAATCATGCTGTCATCTTGGTTGGGAAATTAAAGAGGTACATACAGTTATGTATCGTGTTTACAGATACAACACTTCAGACTGAAACTGTAAATGTCTTCATAAAGCCTACATGCTTCTTTTTACATGTAGGCATTGCGCTGCGCTACTAACACAGCTGAGAACATTTTTATATTCAGTAAGCACTGCTGAGAGGTGCACAAGAGCTTGTCAATACATAAACTTCTGTGGCATGCAAATCACCTCACAAGCAGGTGAACCTCATGCAAATGAGGCAGGTAGAGCAATCCAACAAGCAGATAGGCAGCTATGCAGACCCCGTGTCAGTGTCCGTAGCGTACATTGAAGAATTCTGTGTACAGGAATATAGACAGACAAAGGGGGCTGTAAAAATGTAGATAGATGGACAGAAATGGCATATTATGTACAAATATGAGTGAAATTATCCCCTGTGTGTTTGACAAATTAAAGGAAATAAGTTAAATTAAATGTATTTTTTTAATAATATGAGTATGTTTGTGTGATGCCCTACAGTGCGCAAACATGCTTTATAAAAAAAAAAAAAATCGAAAAAAACAAAATTAATATTATGTGACAGAATGTATTACAGAACCCTGCATGAAGTATCTGCAATGGTTCATTGGTGCTGTTGGTAATGTGGTAGGGCTTTGAAGCATGTAGTTTCCAGGCTATGAGCATAGATCCCTATGCAAATTAGGTGGAGTTACTGAAAAGCTCAAAGAAGTAATCATATCCACATATTCCTTTCGTGTAGGCGGAGAACCATGTTGTGTTTTACAGAGGAGGTAGCTGACATCTGGGGAGGGTGTGCCCAATGACTTCTAAGCTTGATGCTGCCATGCTGAGCATATCCTTGTGGGGGTTTGTGCACTCACTTCTAAGTTTAACTAAGGGGAGCGTGTTTCAGTGTGTTTGTGTGGTGCACCACCATGCTGATCATGGAAGTCTGGGGGGGGTGTACACTGACTACTAAGCTACACCACAGTGCTGAATGTATCTAAACGCCAGTGACATATTGATTAGTTCTGACCCCTGTTTAACTTAAACTAGGGCTATTAATTGATATTAATGATATACTAGGCAGGTGGAATGCATCACAGATTGCCAATCACACAGTCAGCACCGGCAGTAGAGCACTATAAAGTATGCTTACACCCTAAAATCTGATTTGTATCCTATACTCTGCACCATTGCAATACAGACTTGGGTATTTTAACTGAGAGAATGCTAGGGGCTGCTGTAGCTCTGCTACATCTGTATGTGCTAGATGCTGAAATCGGTGCTGATGCTGCTGCTGACAATAGGCCTAGACACAGAAGGAGAAGAGTGTTTAGGCCCAGGGTAACCTTCCAGGAGCTACATGAGCTGGAGATTGTAGAGTGTTACAGGGTGGGCTACAAGAACTAACTGAGCTCTGCCACTCTCAACTCAGGCCCAGAGCCAACAGAGGGGAACCCATCCCAGTGGAAACAAAAGTATGTGTAGCCCTTAGGATAATAGCTGCAGGCACTTTCCAAAGACCAACTGGGGACATGATGGGGGTCTCACAGGCACCTGCTTCCAGGGTAATCCACCAGTTCCTGGATGCCCTGCTACCACATGCCAGTGAGCACATTTCTTTGCCCCTCACCTGTGAGGTGAGGGTTAGCAATATACAACACTTCTATTGTGTAGCACACTACCCTGAGGTACTGGATGTCATAGATTGCACTCATGTACACATCAAGTCACCACCCGGTGAGGAGGGTAGAATCTACATCAACCACAAGGGGTACCACTCCATCAACTGCCAGGTTGTGTGCAATGCCCAGGAGAGTATCATGAATGTGTGAGCAGTTGTCACTACTCTTATATCTGGCAAGCATCACAGCTGTACCAGATGACTGCAATGGGGGACATCCCGCATGGCCTTTTACTGGGGGATACTGGCTACTTACTGGAACTGTGGATGATGACACCCATCAGAAATGTACATACACTCACTGAAGAACATCATAATGAGACATGCACAAACTAGGAGCATCATAGTGCATGTGTTTGGGCTCTGAAGTCATGGTTTCAGTGCCTTAATATATCTTTTGGAGCCCTGCAGTACTCTCCAGCCACATGTGCACATATGTTCACAGTATATGCCATGCTAAACAATAGGATCCTGTGGAAACAGCTGCATCAGGATCAGCAAAGGGAAGGAATACACAGCCCCCTACCAGTGCCTAAATCACCACAGCTACAGTCACAGGAGGAGTCAGAGGAGGAACCCCCTGATGATGTTCCTGTAGGCAGACATAGGTGTGCCCAGTATTCCCTGGCTTTGGCTAAGAGACAATGCATAGCACATTCACTGACAACCAAGGGCCCTAGCAACTGATGCCTTACTCCTACTTACATATATATATATAGTAAATTGTTGATGCCAGACAACCCACACATCCTGTACCTATCCATGTATTGGCTGTGTACTGATTGCATCACACAGAGTCAGCCCTGAACTACAGTCCTGTCAACTGCCGCATTTACAAGGTAAGTCTCAAACTTACACACGTACTATAATATGGTATTGTATGTATGGATCTGCTACATTTGTGCAAGGAAATATAGTGGGCTATATGGGCAGAAGTAAGATCCACACGGGACTGCAGATACCCAGTCCAATAGTTTGTGTTCCCTAATAATCATTAGGCCCCATGGTGTGAATATTAACTACATCAGTCAAGGAAGATGTTAAACAGTGGGGTCACATGACATTTGGACTACTGTCTATCCCTGCAGATCATGTTGTTCTCCCAGCCCCAACACAGCAGTGTTCCCATATAACTGTTTTAACAGTAAGTCAGCAATGGTATATCAGCAGACCAGGCAATCTCAGAGCTGTAACACAGAACTCAATCACACATTGTATGTGACACATAAAGCGGGAATAACAATGTACATATTTATGCTGTTGATTGCGTGATGAATGAGTCGGGAAGTAGGCACATCTTTTGCATGTGAGGTATTATTATGTTGGTGTTTTCACAGACTGTCAGTCTGCGTGTGGTGTAACATTATGACCCTCAGTCATACACTAAGTACAGCAGACAGATGGGGAATGCCATGGACATATTGAGTGACGTGCGATACTGCAGAACCAGGGACAGATGTCAATGTGTGTAACATACCTCTCAACCTCTTAGTGCAAGCAATCTGTTCAAAGCCCAACAAAATGGGGGGAGAGAGGCCCACAAATAGGGCATATGTTAAATACTGCTCTCATAAACATAAACAGTTGCTAAAATAACAGGGTTTGTTTCAACAGACATTTTTCTGAAGTATTTGAATTCAGAAACTCAAATGTATGTCACTATTTAGTGACTTCAGTCCTCAGTTCATGCATGTGATTTGCCAGAAAATCTCAGATTTTATTAGAAACAGACAAAAACTATGAGCCAAAACTCTGGACATTCTGCGACACTCTGGACAGTTGAGAGGTATAGCCTGTAACACACAAAATCCTGGACTGGAGTCCAGGTAGGTGTGGCCTGGAGTTCCTTTATAAGTAGTGACAGTCACACTGGGCATGCCCAAACATTTAAATGAGCACAATTCTGTTGGCCTGTCATCAGACTGACCTGTTATGTATAGATATGTCTATACATACAGACATATACATATACATATCTGTCTGTCACTATCTCTCTGTCACATACATAGTACATGTAATATCAAATAGATAAATACCGATATATATAGTTATATATATCACAATGATACATAGACTCTCCCCGTATATCTGCATAACACATATACATATCATACACACACAGAGCTACATTTATGTATACATCCCTGTTAATTACATAAATATGCATGTGGATATCTGTATTGTCCTACATACCCTAATAATGGTGACTAAATCTGCACTATCACGCATCCATATACATCCATTGAATCCAAAAGTTCCAAAATAAGGGCACAACAGTGCACAATCTGTTTACCTGCAGAACCCTGTGCTTGCTGGATGTCACCACATAGAGAGACACAGGTGACCAGGTGGTGTAATGTATAATGTCATCAACACATGCATGTACAGGGCATATTGTTCCTGCTGACAAGTTTGCCTTAAAAAATTGCAAGCAACCACATATGGCCATACTTGTAAATGTACGCACATAGCAAGGATAATAACAGTTATCCCACTGCTAGCATATTAGATGCAAATAACAGTATGAAGCAATATCACTCTGCAGACCACAGATGCTCTTCAACACAAACCTAGTCTATGTAATGCAGAAGTACTGCACCTGTTACCACATATATAATAGACTCAACCTGTGGTGCATCCAATAAGGGCTGTGATCTATAATGAATAAGACACTCCAGGCTACTTGCTGTGCATGTGTATGTTTATCCCCCTGCAGAACAGCTACCATGCCCTCACTGGCTATCCAACTGCAATGGTTATACACTTTCTGGCCCTGTAACTTGCTGCTGGCTTCCACACTGCCCTTGTCTACAAGGCCTGATGATGTCATCCACCTTAAAACTACCAGCTGAGAGTGTAGAATCCAGACTTAAGCCACGGTGCATGCAATAAATACCATGATCTATAGTGTGTAAAACCAGATAGGTAGGGGTTTTAATCTCACTCCAGGCTACTTTGTGTACATGTGTGTGTATCCCCCTCCAGAACAGCTACCATGCCCTCATGGGCTATCCATCTGCAATGATTATGCACTTTTCTGGCCCTGTAAATTGCTGCTGGCTTCCACAATGCCCTCATCTACAAGGGCTGATGATGTCATCCACCTTAAGACTACCAGCTGACAGTGTAGTATCCAGACATAAGCCATGGTGCATGCAATAAATGCTGTCATCTATAGTGTGTAAGACTAGGCAGGTAGCGGTTCTAATCTCATGCCTGGTTACTTGGTGAACAGGTGTGTCCTGAGGGCATAAATATGATAATTTTGGTAACATAGTAATAGGTAGGGTTTTGCAGTATTTGATCTGTAGAGTGTGATGTGGCCCCATAAAGGACTGACCACAATAAGGCCTGCTGATATCATCAAGCATAATATGTCCTGAACTGATAGTACTAGAAGACATGAGGTGTGTTGCGTGCATCACATACTGTGATCTGTAATGTGTACCATTACATAGGTAAGTATATAAATCCAGCAAAAAGAGTTCAAGCAACCTCAGCTAAAGCAAGTAAATTTTAATAAAAGAAAATATCACTGGTGTAAGTGCTTTCGGGCAAAGCCCTTCTTCAGACTAACGCACACATTTTAAAATCCATTTAAATATCATCACATTGTAAACTTTAACCAATAGTTTAAAACATTCAGTAATTCACCTTGCAGTTAAGAACATCTCACCCACCTCTTTTGAGTGCAGGCTTTAAAGGAACAACAGCATTCATCCCAGGTGTTCATTCAGTTGCTAATTCAATTATCCACTTCATCTCACACCATTCTGTTAGTTGGACTATATCACCCCCCTCTGACCTATTGCCATCTTTTGAATAACTATAAAAGAAAAAGTGTGGTCAGGAAACTGATTCACATGTTCTTGTAATGCATTATGTGCATGACCCAACCTTATAGCTGACATATGTTTCAGGATTCTCACTTTTAACTTACAGTTGGTTTTCCCAACATAATAACAAGAGCATGCAGTCCAACAAGCCAGGTAGACCACATCTTTCACTTGGCAATCAGCATACAAAGAGCAATCATATATTTTAATATTAGTGGATGTATAAAATAGCTACTATTATTTATATATGGGCATGCCTTACACTATCTACAGGCGAACATTCCCTCTCTACCAGAGGTGGATATCCCATTACTTCATTGACCCCGTCTATGACATAAAAGGTCCTTTAAATTGTTGTTCCGTCTAAACCCAAACCGGGGTGTCTCACCTACAACAGCTGCCATTTTATCATCACTCTTAAGGATTCCCCAATTCTGATGATAATATCACACACACCTCCTATATTGCTGCTATGTTTCAGCATGACCCTTGGGAACATGCTTCCATTGCGCATATCCCGTGGGCACTCTGTATCCCTACTACACATCCCAGAGTACCAGGGTTTTGTTCTATCTCCCCTGCTTATTCTGGCTTTAGTTATACCATCCACAATCACTTTCCTTTTATATCCCCTCTGCTGTAGATGTCCCTCTAACCGGGTTAACTTGTCACAAAAACAAGTGTCATCTGTACATAGTCGGGACACTCTAAACCCTTAACCTTCTGTTATGTTGTCAAATGTACGCCTTGGATGCATACTATTAAATTCCAATAAACTATTTTTCCAGCACTCTTTCCAGAACAGAGTCATTTGCAACTTCCCTCCTTCCCCTTTAAATATCCTAACATCCAAAAAATCTATAGTGGTACATGAGCTATGAACAGTAAACCTGAAAAAATCTGTACTATCTTCTAAGTAGTGTATAAACACATCCAGTTCATCTTCTGATCCATTCCATAAAATGAAAAGGTCATCAACAAATCTGGCATAATAAAATATATTCTCTTTCTATTCATGATCAACTTCAAAAATATAAGCATCTTCCCAATATGCTAAAACCACATTCGCATATGAATTGGTGCAAGGTGTGCCCATGGCAACACCCTGCACCTGCCGATAATACTTCCCTTAAAAAGTAAACACATTATGGTCCAGTACTATATGTAGAGCTTGCATCAACAGCCTATTAGTAGTGACATCAAAAACGTGCTTCCTCTCAAGTACTTCCTGTATGGCTGCTATCCCATATGTATTGTTAATTACAGTGAAAAGGCTGTTAACATCTAATGTAACCAATAAACAGCCTGTGCAATCAAAACCCTTTACTGCTTCATACAGCTTAGAGAGGAACTACCCCGTATCTTTCAAAATTCATGGGTAAAGCTCTACCACCTGCCTATGTTTCTTTTTAGACCATATAGAAATGTTTTCAGTCACTCATCCCCTATATGAGTGTGTGCATGTACGCATTCAAGCTCAGTGCTAGCCCTACATGTGTTTATGTTGGACAACTTTGGACCATACATAGTAGAGTTGACAGTTCACCATCTCCAGCCCTGAACATAATACATTATTTCTGAAAAAAAAACAAAAGAGGAACACATTACAGGATCACATACATGGAAGAACACTATGCAGAGATACAGCAAGGACAAAATGGCTGGCACTATTCGCTGCTTGCTCAGACATGACATTCTCCACAGTGTGCAAACATACTAAGTGTGTGGATACAACTGAGATAGTAGCAATAGTCAGGCATTCCCGTGTGTGCCATGACAGATACTGCTGTATGATCATACACCCAAACTCATGTCTACTGTGGTGTGTCCCCTACAGGCAACCCCCAATAATATGTCAAAGGAACAGTGCCACACAATTAGCAGTGTGCTATTACAAGCACTATAAAGGGACAGTCCAATGAGACCAGTGTGCCACAATGACAACAGACAATGTACCTTTGATGTATTATACATCCTGTGTATTTCTAAGACAGCAGGAGATCAATGGCATGTCATTATCACAGATCTACGACAGGCTTAATGCTGTAATCCCTGTTCCCCTTATGTCTGTTCACCCACCTGCACCCTGTTGTACACAAAATCAGTTACATACCTGATGGAGTGCAGTACTCCTCTGTTGATATGTGGTAATAGTTACGTTTTCACAAAGGCGTGCTCTGTGTGAGGAAAGTCTCATACAGACTGGTTCCCCATAGTTAGCTGATTACTTTTTAAACATGCTTCTCATCAGCAGGTGATTGCCTCTAAACCAATCTGTGGGTCTGAAATGCTAATTGCAGCTAACACAGCTGATTTGCATTATCATCAGCCAATGACATGCAAATACTGTACAATATATAAGGCCTTCATGTAGATTAGGGCACCTTTCTGATATGTTTTTCTGGACATTAATGTGGTAAGGAGTCTAAATTGTCACAGAGGGTAGGTCCGTAGCAGAAACCTTACCATAGCGATGTGTGTGTTACAGGCTACAGCTGCTGCTGCAAGTAATAAATATAGGGAGAGAGTGTGAACACAGAGTTCTAGGCAACAAGTTTGGTATGTCCTTGGATAAGATGGGGGGGTATAAATATAAGAATATGTCCATTTGGGAAACTGCCAGGCCATGTGTTATAGTCTGGTAGTAGCTGTGATAATCTGCACAGAGACTTTGGAAGGACTGTGTGGTGCACTCTGCTATTGAAGGCCCTCATTTGCAGTACCTCCTTTGACATTCTGTGTGAATGCATGCTGATACATGATGTGACACTTTATGCACATATAGTTTTGCTATAAGAATCATACCTCTCAACCTAAAAACATCAAAAATCTGGACAAAGGCCCATGAAAAATAGGTACAACTGGCCAAAAATCTGTATGCTGATTAATATAAAAATTTGCATGCATAATTATGTAACCCCACAAACTCAGATGGAATTATGGGATGCCAGCATTCAAACGCTAATTGAAGAACAGACAAAGTATTAAACACAAAATATAATCAGAACATACCTCTCAACCTGTTACATCAATGACTCTGTACAAAGGCCCAAAAATAGGGACAATTTTTAAATGTTGTTCTTATAAACTTAGAAAGTTGATAAACAGGTTTTGCATTAGCATGAATTTCCTGAAAGGTATTAAGTCTAAAACTCAAATGTCTGCCATTTTCTAACTTCATTACTCAATGATTTTCCAGTGGTTTGCCAGAAAACCACAATGTATGTGAAACAGACCAAAAATATGAAACAAAAATCTTGGCATTTGAGAGGTATGCTGCCCTGTATAGTAGTTTCACAGATGAGTGCAAACAACACACTCTCCTGATGTACTCTGAATCATATACTTTCACTGCTTTTCTTTCTTATAGCTTGCTACTGAAATTGTCCTTTCTGGATCAGTCTATTCACTTCATAAATAAATGTAAGAGAGAAAAAATGAACACCTCAAGCTGTTCTAGCACAAGAAGGTTGGTAATATAGGTAGACACAATCGTTAACCTCTTGCCAACAGAACCAAGGAAAATCAAAGACACGCCTTTTAGATTACAAATGAGTTGCCAGGATTTTTTTGTACTGTCAGACTTTCACATTGTTGCAACACAACATTGGCACTTCACAACATCATCTCACTTTGCACTAGAATTAATAATGTTCCAAAGTCAGCTCCTTTTAGGAGTTGCCTTTCTCTAAATAAATGTGGAAAACTGCTAGACTACCTTACAAAATCGTATGCAGCATTGTGCCTCATAACACCCCTGGGCGGGCATTAATTATACATTAACACACACCCTGTCAGGCATTATTGCTTGCATATGCTTATCCTGTGTACTTATCATGTGTATAGTTTTATTATTTTGTTTCTCAGATATGTGTCATATATGCTACTTCACTCACCCTGCCCCACCTCACCTCAAAGTATGCATTTAGCATTTATATTGTTTGTCCTATGCCTTAGTTATGAGGATCGGTATAACTTGTCACAAAGCCGACTTGGGCATGACCTTGCCCAAGCAGTGCTCTGTGTCCTCATTTCAAATAGATGTCTTGTCAGATATATCATACAGGCATATATGATCAAATATACTGTACAGACTAAATCTATATCCAGAAAACTAGATGTCCCCAGAACACTAATGCTTTGTGAAATCAATCTCAGTTGAAATTTAATTATCAGTACAATGAAAAATATGTGAAAAATGTAAACTAACTAAACATTAAAGAAGTAATGAAACTGTTACAAAGCAATACTATTCTCTTTTCAAGAAATGAACAACAGCCACCATAATAAAAAAAATAGATGTGTTTGTATGTGAATGACACATAAATAATTCATCATTTTCTAAAGCCAAAGTCATGGATCATTTAATAAATAATGTCTCATATAAATACATTGCAAGAAGGTGAAGATTTCCCGTAAGCCATATTTTTCATTTAGCTATGATCTACAGGATGATAGATTTAGACTTGTACCATTTCTTTACATACTTGAGTGGCAGCATAAAAATGTAATGAAAACTAATTAGGCTGCACATCTGATGATTATGGTACAGCTGATGCCCATTAGATATGAAGTGGAAACATTTAAGGAGGGCACAGCTATTGCTGGAACAATAAAATATGATGCAGTGCAGTTCTCAAACAGCAGCAAACTCTGTTTCCTTTGTTACAAGTTCTGCTGTCACCAATAACTTCTTAGTGAGGCTTGAAATTAGTTCTGTTATTCTGAAAGAACATGTGGAGGCCTGTAAATCAGAAAGAGAAAAAAAAAGAAACACAACAGAACAGAGGACAGCAGATGGAAACAAACTTTGCAAATAAAAAAAGTTTATTAAAATTGATGAAGCACTGGCAACTAAACAAGAAATCCATTCTGCTAATAGGATGAAATGAAGAACAAGGTTCAGGGTTCAGTAAAACCAAGTGATCTGCTGTGTTTTTCACATTTCACATTCCTGAAGTCTGTGTTATATTGATGAGTATCTTCATCCTTATCATAGATTTTCTAAAGCCAAAGTTTAGGCCATTAAATAATGATGTTACATAAGTTTGAATGTGTAAACATTAAAATTTAATCAACATGCAGCTGCATTAAACTAGATAATGCATGTTTAGCATATCATGAGTTATGGCACACAGTTAAGTGTCTTAATGCACATGAATGAATTTGTTATGTACAATAGTACATACACTGCAGTATTTTATTAATGCTTAAACAACAGGCTTCTACTAATCAATGAAAAAATATGTGTTTGATAAAACTGATTGGGCCAAATTTACAAAAGCTTGCATGGAGTGCAAAAAGAGTGTAGGAGCTCAGGGCGGCAATATGTCTGCCGTGCGATCAAGGTACAGCCGGCAGGGGCGTGGATGAGAGCTGATAAAGCTACTCTTGCATGGACAGCATCATGGTATGCAAATAACCTCATTTGCAGGTGAAAGCCATGCAAATTAGGTAAATTTGCGATCCAGGAAACACTAACCTGTCCGTGGAAGATTAGTGTTAACTGCAGAAATGTACTCCGTTGGTAATGGGGTACCGTTCTGCAAATAGCTAAACGGAGCTATGACAGCTCCAAATAAAGGATGCATACAGTTGAGGAAGCATGCCAATGGCCAAATATAAGGCCATTGGCATTTATAAATATTTAAAAATATAACAATTTAACTTTTTTCCCCCCGATCTCCGATGTTTAAGCATAGCGCAGCACCGCGCAAACGTGCGGCGCTTATAAAAACAAGAAAATAATTTAAAAAAGTCAAAAATAGGCATTTCCACTAAAAAGCTTATTCTGTCATGCACGTGAATAGCAGGTTGAAGACAACATGGCCACTGAGTAGTGGTTGCTAAGGGGGGGAAGCTCTGTGTGAGAGATGTAACCATGCATTAGTAGGCAATCCTATGCAAATAAGGATAAGGATAGTGAAACCCAATTTTCCCCAGCATGTGAGCCATGTCCCAAGAGTGTAAGAACAGGAGTAGGTGAGTAGTAGAGTAGAATATAGGTGACATCATGAGGGTGTGTGTCAGACAGGCTGTAAGCTAATTGGAGCACAGTGGCTTACGTTTGCTCAGGATTGCAAGAGGAGTGCCTACAGTTGCCCTATTTGAAAACCTCAAACCAAAGGTGCACAATGTTAAAAGATAGGAAACTCCTTGCAAACATGCACACAGCGTGTGTGCATGTTTGCACATGTTTGTGTGGCGCTTCCCCCGGGAGGAAACAGAAAGGCAAAAGGAAGGAAAAGAAGTAGCAGGAAGTTAACCAAGGAGAACTAGCAGAGCTGCCAGGTGAAATATATCAGAATCAGCCAATTACACAGGCAGCAGACTAGCCCAGCCCAGCCCAGCACTTTAAACTCTGCAAACAGCATCCCCCCTGTTTTTTCCCAAGAACTTTGCAACACTGCAGTATACAAAGAGGGAAAGCTTAAAAAGCTTAAGTCAGACAAAATGTTAGGGGCTGTGCAAGGTGCTGAGGGTGGTGATGCTGTGAATGCTGCTGAGCAACCCACAGTGAGGAGACGGAGAAAAGTGAACAGACCCAGGGTAACCTACCAGGGGCTACATGACCTGGAGATAGTGGAACGCTATAGGGTGGACAGAGACCTCCTACAGCAAATTGTTGAGCTGTGCCGGCCACGCCTCTCACACAGAACCAACAGAGGGGAACCCATCCCAGTGGACACCAAGGTATGTGTTGGCCTAAGAATACTAGCTATGGGTACCTTCCAAAGACCAACTGGTGATATGATGGGGATTTCATAGGCATCAGCATCCAGGGTACTCCACCAGTTCCTGGATGCCATGTCAGCACATGTCGGTGACCACGTATATTTCCTCAATTCCCATGAGGCATTGGCCAGCAATATGCGTCTTTTCCACCAAATAGCAGACTACCCTGTAGTAGTGGGTGCAATAGACTGCAAGCACATACGCATCAAAGCACCACCCAGTGAGCGGGGTAGGATCTACATCAACCCAAAGGGCTTCCCCTTCATCAACTGCCAGGTCGTGTGCGATGCCCAGGGCATAATAATGAATGTGTGTACTGGCTGCCCTGGAAGCTATCACAATTCCCACATCTGGCATCTGACACAGCTGTACCAGAGTTTTGCCAATGGGGACATCCCTGATGGTCACCTAGTGGGGAATGCTGGATACGCACTGGAACCGTGGCTGATGACACCCATCAGAAATGCACATACACCTGAACAAGAACTCCATAATGAGGCACATGCACAAACAAGAAACAGAATTGAGCATTTGTTTGGGATGCTCAAGTCATGGTTTCAGTGTCTGGACACATCTGGTGGAGCCTTGCAGTACTCACCAACTACATGTACCCAAATTGTTATGGTATGTGCCATGCTACACAATATGATCCTGGGGAAACAGGTGCAGCAGGAACAGCATGGGGCAGGGCCAAACAGCCCCCCACCATTGCCAAGGCCTGCACAGGCACAGCGTGACTCAGAGGAGGAACAACCTGAGCCTGCCACAGTAGGCAGAAGGAGGCATGCCCAGTATGCCCTGGCCTTGGCAAAGAGGCAACGCATAGCACATACACTGACTCAGTAGGAACCCTGGAAATGACACCTCTCTCTGACTCGCACATACAGTAAAAGGGATGCCTAACTTGACACTACATGTTTTCAAACATGTATAGGGAGTGTACTATGTGCATCCAACATAGGCAGCCCTGCAGCACCACCTGATGCATGAGTGCCCTATTTTAAGCAATATAAAGCACTGCTAAGCACAGTTTGCCAGTACTGAGCATATTTAAATACAATTGCACATAGCTGCGCACCGCACTAACCAGCGCAACGTTGGGCAATGTCGGGCAAAGTTGGGCAACGTTGGACAAAGTCGAGCAAAGTCAGGTAAACACGCTCACACCTGCATTACTGTTCCTTAACCAGTCAGGTCTGCCCAGCAGGAAAATAAAAAGCAGTGACAGGGCTCGAACTCAGGATACTGTGCACTATAGTCACAGTACTGAACCACTAAGCCATGACAGCATTTCACTGGCACAGACACAACTTAAGTCACTCACACATACCAGTTGGGGGGGGGGGGGGTCACATACCTAACAGTCACAGCCAGCAGGACAATTGTAGACAAATGCAAGCACAAACAAATGCTGTATTATGCCCTCTGAAGAGGCATATGAGTAACCTCCCCCCAGGCCTATGCAGACAGATAACAGCAAGCCAGGCAGTGTGATGTGGGTTGGGTAGGCTATGAAATCACAAACTAATATGCGTGTAATTGGAAGCTGAGGTCTGTAGTACAGTGGTATGCCTCAAGCCAGTATGATAGGCAACAGTACAGACTGAAATGGAGTACCTGACATAGCAGTGCAGACCTAGCAAATGTATATAAGTGTCAGGTGTACCCCTCATCCTATGTACACCCACAGTAACAATCAGGTGTGGCCCCCCCCCGGGTAGAAATGTACAAATAATAGCTTCCCCCCCCTGTATGTAGAAATTTTGATAAGTCTATGCAAATTGACTCGTGGAAGCCCTGCAGGCACAGCGTGCTTCCTGTCGATGTACAACACAAAGGTGAGCCCTGAAGTAAAAACCAACTTAAATTTTCACACACATATAGTATATATATGCCCATAGTGGGCATGCTCACACACTTAAACAAATTTAGCAAATGTCAGTCAACAACATACTGAAAGATCATACTGGGCATGCTCACACACTTAAACAAACAAAGCAAATTTCAGTCAACAACATACTGAAAGGTCATACTGAGCATGCTCACACACTTAGACCATGTCTGAGTACAGCAGTGGGTCACACATATCTGGCAGTTGCAATTCTTACGCCAGACAAATGTCACTATTCACCAATCCTGCCTTGCGCACACAGTAATATGAAAACAGACCCATATAATATATTGGACCCCTGTCATAATCAAACTATGTAATACAAGTACTTAAGTTGTTCAAAGAAAGTGAAAATCCAAAGAAGATCAATAAATTTCCGATCAGTATCATAAAGAAACAATGAGCACTCCTAACATTATCCAAGCCATGTTATGGCAAAAATATTGCCAAAGACTCCATAGAGAACCATTAAGCTTTCTTTAGCTATGTCATAAATATCAATGTAAACTCATATATGTTCTGAGTCAGTGCAAAGTGTAAATGAATACATGTACATGACTGACATTGCCAACATCTTGTCAGACAGGTTCAAACATATTTACCCCCCCTCTAACTGACAAAAGGGCCCATTACCATACCTGCAGATTGTGAAAGCCAGAAATCACATATACAATGGTTAAACAGCTCAATCCAAATCTAAAAACACTGTGTCTATGGGATGACATGGTGTCCCTGGCTGTGTCATATGTGAACTCCAAAACAAACAGACCCTGCACCTGAACAGTCTGTTGAGACTCACCCTCTGTACAGGATATGAAACTGTTGAATGGGTTACAGCAACGTTTGGCACACTCCACAAGTGTTGGTGCACAACAGACCATGGGAACTATTGTCTTATAAGCCTAATAAGCCTGATCTGCAAGGCCATGGAGTCCATCATTATGGAACTCATAAACAGAGCTATTGTGAGACTACAAACACCCAACCCTACCCATTTTGGTTTGGTCAGGGGCAGATCATGGTCCCTAAACCTGCTAGACAGTTTTCAAGGCAGTTACCCAGGACATACATCAATGAAATGAGCTCCACATGGCCTACATAGACCTTGAAAAGCCCTTTTCCAACATCCCACACACGTGTCGTATCCACAAAATCAACAACCTGTGCATAAACACGTATGTCATCTGATGGATTGCCAACTGGGGCACAGATAGGTCCCACAAGGTAAGAATTCTGGTCTCCCTGTTGGACTGTAAGCTGGTAATAACTGCTGTCCCCCATGGCTCAGTCCTGGGACCCCTCCTGTTTGGTGTATACTTTTCAGAAATACAGTCAAACACATGAGGGCTATGGTTAGCAAAGTTTGTGGATGACTGCAAAAAGGTTGTCATAATCGATGTTTGGGACAACAGAGACATCCTTAAAAAGGGTCTCAGTCAGACAGATGTGGTATCAAAATTATGGCCTTGAGATACAGTCATACAAATACCACATTAGTGCCAACACCCTAAATATGGAGGTAATAATGAGGGATCTATGGACACATGTGGATAGTTATCTCTACTTCCAGAAACACATTCACAAAGTGGTTAGAAAATCATGCTATGTGTTCCCACAAATTGCCAAGGTCTTTGCATGTAGGTCAAGGGAGGTTCCCTCTACTCATCAGTCATCAGACCCATCAGAGAGTATCATGGCACACTTGCGATGAATCTAACTAGGCACCTTCAGCAGCTGGAAAGACCACTGAAGTACCTCAACAAGAGGATTACTGGCCTCAAACAGTTGCCCCATGCAACAAGACTTAAGTTAACACAATCTGTACTCTGTTGCATACCGTCTATTCAGGCGATCTATGCCCAACAGACAGGTCCATGTCCAATGCAGAACTGATGTACATGCTCTGTCTGAAGTAAACCCAAGCTTACTGTGCCACATGCTCTAGGGATTTAATCATCACAACAATAAATAGAACATGTTGGAGGGATACACTACTAACTAACAGACTTCCCTTGCTTTGGAACAGGCTCCCAAACTATATAAAGCTAAGTCCCTCACTGACACTCTTCCATAGGAGCCTTGACGAGTGTATGTGAAACTGAACTGTCACACCATGGATCACTTCATCAGCTCTACTACACAGAGGCATAGGGAACTAAACCCTTGTGTTGTGATAGATGCACACTCTGGCCATACTAATATGTGCCTTCAGGCAGATAGCCTATTACCTACCTATGTACTTATATATATGTAGGGGGAACACAGTACAATAAGCCAAAGATGGATGGGCAGAGATATGTGTAAAAGGGTGACCATGACAGTGAGCCATCCAGGACTGTCCCACCCAGCACACATCCCAATGGCACAAAAGACATGAGGTGCACATCTCACTCACTGTACATAATAGCCACCAGTATCTGTAAGCATTAGAGTGTATGTGGTGCATGTGCCTGCTGTACAACATGACTGTACATTGAAGTACACATCTACTATCTGTAGACATGTACCTGTCACATAGGTTCATAGGTATGTAGTAGACTATCTTCACAAAGGCATATATTAGCCTAGGCAAGTTGTGCAGCTTTCACCACCCCATTGGTTAGTCTCCTAAGCCCTAGTTCTAATAGTTAGTACCCTAAGCCCCTTTCTAGTGGGGCTGCTGATGTGATGCCTGGCGTGAATTGCCTGTTTCCCATCCACTCATCAAGGTTTCTATTGAAGAGTGTCAGCGAGGGGCTCTGTCTGATGTACATTGGGACTCTGTTCCACAGTAAGGCAAGTGTCTGGGATGGTACTCTATCCCACCAGCATGTTGTGTTCATTGTTGTGATGAGGTTCGTATTCCTGAAGTGTGTAGTGCGACTCAGTTTTGTTATCCGTAGATGGAGCATGTTCAACAGTTATGTGTTGGACATGGCTCTGTATGTTAGGCAGTGTGTGTCTCTGAGTAGGCGGTATGCAATGGAGAACAGATTTAGTTTTACCAGTTGTGTTGCATAACACAACTGTTTGAGGCCAGTAATCCTCTTGGTGAGGTACCTCTGTGGTCTCTCCAGCTGCTGAATATGCTTAGTCGAGTACATCCAAAATGGTGCATTGTACTCAATGATGGGTCTGATGACTTAAGAGTAGAGGGCCACCACTACCTCTTTTGATCCTGATGCAAACCCTTTGTTGATTAGGTGGGCCACATAGGATTTCCTAATCACTTTGGCAACATGGTTGCCAAAGGAAAGATGACTATCTACTTGTGTCCCCAGATCCCTTATTACCTTGTCAGTTTTTAGGGGGTAACACTTATGTGGTAGTTTGTGGGTACTTTGTTTTCCCCAAAGGGGATTACTATGCATTCCTTCACATTGAGCTTGAGGCCATGATTCTGACATCACACATCTGTCTCATAGAGTCCCTTCTGGAGAATATTTGTGTCACCCGGGGAATCTATTATGGCACTTTATAGTTCCCAGCAAACTTAGTCAACCACAACCCTCCTGAGTTGGCATGTACTTTTGAGACGTCTATACCAAACAGGAGGGGCCCCAGGACTGAACCCTGGGAGACACCAGTTGTTATCGCTTTAGAGTCTGACATGTAGCCAGAAACTGTTAATTTGTGGGATCTATCCGTGAGCCAATTTGCAATCCATCTTGTGATGTATGGATTTATGCCCAGGCTGGTGAGTTCATCTATGACACCTGACTGGGAAATGGTATCAAAGGCCTTAGTGAGGTATAGGTAGGCTGTGTGGAGCTCCTTTCAACCATCTGTAGCCTGGGTAACTGTCTCAAAGAAATCCACCCAGTTCAGGAGGCGTGATCTGCATTTGATGAAGCCAAACTGGGTGTGCTCAACTGTGTGAAAGTTCCCAATGTCTTTATTGTTAACTTCCATTATGATTGGCTCCATTGCCTTGCAGATCAGACTCATCAGGCTCATAGAGCATGAATGCCAAGGGTCTTTTGTGGCCCCACCCCTGTGGAGTGGGCAGAACGTTGCTGTGCAACATTCTATGGGTACATATCCTGTAGAGAGGATATAGAAAGAGGTGTAGGTATCCTTGATGAATATGGATACATCCCCACCCTATGTGCTATGATCCAGGTTCTGATGCTGGAAGATATGGAATGAGTAGTATCCTGGTAGAGCTGGTGTGCTCTCTGGAGCCTTGAACTAGGTTTCTGTTACTGCACAGATATCAATATTTTCCATACTGAGAATTGCCTCTAGTGTGTGCATTTGGAGACTATGACTTCTGACAATGAGTAGCATTTAGCTCACTTTGTGGTTATTTGTGTTGGTTACGGGGTTTGGTTTGTCCTGAGTGACACCACACCTGAAGTCAATGCCTCATTGGTACGATCCAACCATAAGCTAATTACCCTACATATCCACATTCTGACCCCACCCCCCATTAAGGAAATCATGTTAAAAAATTCTCCAAAGCCAACTTCATGCTTCTTAAGACAGAAGTGGTGAACTTCATGACACCCATGCAGATGGACAATACAGTTACAACTACTGAATCCTACACAATTGCACTTTATAAGCACTGACATGAGTGCATGGATCGTGCTATCCCAAACAGAACCAAGATGGTATCCTCCAAAAAAAGGAAGCCAATCTGGTGGTCCCCTGCCGTAAACAAACTGTACAACAGAAGGAAGAAACTGTTGCAAAAGAGAGTAAAATTCGAGTGGAGGAGCTCTTTGGTCAGCCTCAGTAAGAAGCTGCAATCCCTGATAAAATCCTCCAAAGCTAGTTATGAAAACAAAATCACCACTGATTCTAAAGACAACCACAAAGCATTTGATGGCTATGTTAAGAATCTCAATGGCAACACTCAGATCTGCTCTGAGTTATAACACAATGGCACTAAATATACAGACTGAACTGATATTGCCAACATCCTGGCAGATAGGTTCAGTGCTAACTTTACCCCCCCCCCCCACCCATGAAAGAGCCCATCTCTATACTGGAAGAATGCAAAGTTCCTGTAATCATGGCTGCACAGAAAATAACCACACTCTCCAAAGCCAGGAACACAGCATCCATGGGACCAGACAACATCCCAGGCTACGTTCTACATGAACTACAGAATGAACTGGCACCGCACCTAAGTACCATGTTCAATCATAGCCTCACCTCAGGCTTTGTGCCTGCTGAATGGCGCACAGTGACGGTTATCCCACTATAAAAGGGGGGAGCCACCACGGACCCTAGGAACTAGCGCCCCATTAGCCTGATGAGCATGGTCTGTAAGGCCATGGAACATATCATCATGGAACTTATAAACAAAGACATTAGTAATCACCAAACTCTGGACCCCAACCAGTTCGGGTTTGTAAAAGGCAGATCATGTCTCCTAAACCTGATAGACTTGTTTGAAACAGTCACCAAAGCCATAGACAAGGGTAAGGTGGTTCACACAGCCTATCTAGATCTTGCCAAGGCTTTTGACACCATCCCCCACTCTGGAATTATAGAGAAACTCACTAAACTAGGTATAAATCCCTATGTCAGAAGATGGGTTGCCAACTGGCTCACTGACAAAACCCACACTGTGAAAGTAGTAGACTCCAAATCTGACTTCAGACCAGTGACAAGTGGAGTACCACAGGGTTCAGTCCTGTGTCCTGTCCTGTTTGTATCTACTTCCCTGAAGTACAGGCTAACACAGAAGGTCTTTGGCTAATGAAGTTCGCAGATGACTGCAAACTAGGAGCCATAATCAAAACTAACGATGTGGATATCCTACAAAAGGGCCTCACTGAGACAGATGCCTGGTGTCAAAGCCATGGCCTCAAGATCAATGGCAAAAAGTGCATTGTCATCCTCTTTGGTAAAAACTCTGTACCCATGAACTACAACATAGACGGTAGTGTACTTAACACCGAAAGTGTGATAAGAGACCTTGGGACACGGGTGGACAGTAGTCTCTCCTTTGGTAATCACATCGCCACAGTAGTCAGGAAATCCTTCTACATGGCACACCTCATCACAAAAGGTTTCTCATGCAGAAAAAAAGAGGTCATTGTTCCCCTCTACTCATCACTCATTAGATCCATTATAGAGTATGTACCTCACAAGACATCTATAACAACTGGAAAGGCCGCAGAAATACCTCACAAAGAGGATTACTGGCCTCAAACACATGCCCTACACAGACCGTCTCAAAAAACTCCAGATTTACTCTGTCGCATATCGACTACTCAGAGGTGCTCTCTGCCTAACATACAAAGCTATGTCAAACCCAGAGCTGTTGGACATGCTCCACTTAAAGAAATCCCAATCCCTCCGAGCTACACGCTCTAGGGACCTAAACCGGGTCACCACAATAAACAGAACATGCCGGAGGGATAGATTCCTGTCCCGGAGACTTCCCATACTCTGGAATAAACTACCTATCTGTATCAAACAAAGCTCCTCATTAGCACTCTTCAAGAAAAATCTTGATGATTGGATAGGAAATAGGAAATTCACCCCGGGGATCACTTCTGTGTCTCTGCTCGACAGTGGCACAGGAAAATAAATTTCTTGAGTGGTAAAAGTCTGGGTACCTTTTTGGCTGGGCCTGTATAGGCCCCAGGTCTGATAGCCTAGTACCTACCTATGAACCTATGAATCTTTGAGCCTTGCCTAAAAAAGGTAATATGGGAACAGCAAGAGCCTTGGCCAGTATTCAGAAGCATAGGGGCGACAGGTGCAAACCATCTGTAGCGAAGCAATGAGGCTTGTCTATCATGTCATCACAGGCAGACAGAGACTGGATCCCTTTTGAATGACACCAGAAGCTCAGCCAATTGTTGAAGTTAATCGTCTTTCTGTTATATTGCAGTATCATGTTGGTGAATGTAAGATGCTACTAAAGGTCAGGGTCATACCAGCCTGGGCTACATGATCATAGAGCTACTATATATCTCTTGTCATGTTGTCCTGGGAGGTATGTCTTAGGTTATTCACACTGACATGTCCAAAAAACACGTCATATATGTACCTGTTCTGGAGTGATGTAAGTGCTTGTGTTATGGGGCGGATCATAGCACCTGACAGACAACTGACAGTAATCTTCCACTTGTCCAGCCGAGTGAGTGGAACATCTGTGTGCCTGACTATAGAGTCACCTATTACTGGTGTGTTGGGTATGTTGTTTTGCCATAGGGCCTGTTGTGAGGCACACTGCTTTGGTGTATTATGTGTTTTCTGGCGTGTGATTGGAGGTGCATTTTGCTTGCTTGTCTGCTTAGGAGGACACTCTCTCTTTTACAAATTAATATTTGTATTCTCCAAGTATGGTAATGTGTATTTATCTGTGTGTTTTGCTGGTGCTTATAGGTTCATAGGTTCATAGGTTGGTACTAAGCTATCAGCTCTAAGGCCTATGCAAGCCTAGCCATAACAATTCCCTGGATATTTCTTCCCACAATATTTACTTCTCTGGGCCCGTGTCTAGCAGGGTGACTGACATGATCCCCGGGGTGAATTTCCTATCTCCCATCCAATCATCAAGGTTCTTTTTGAAGAGGGCCAATGAGGCGCTCTGCTTGACATGTATGGACTGTCTATTCCAGAGTATGGGGAGTCTCTGGGTCAGGAACCTATCCCTCCAGCATGTTTTGTTCATTGTGATGATAAGGTTTAGATCCCTGGAGCATGTGGCTCTGAGGGATTGGGATTTCTTTAAGTGGAGCATGTCCAACAGCTCAGGGTTTGACATGGTCTTGTATGTTAAGCAGAGATTGCCTCTGAGTAGATGATATGCCACAGAGAATAGCAGGAGTTTTTTTTAGACGGTCAGCATATGGCATCTGCTTTAGGCCTGTGATTCTTGTAGTGAGGTATTTCTGTGGCCTTTCCAGCTGTTGCAGATGTCTTGTGAGGTACATACCAAATGGGGCATTGTACTCTATAATGGGTCTAATGAGGGATGAGTACAGTGGGACAATGACCTCCTTTTTTCTGGATGAAAAGCCCTTAGTGATGAGGTGTGCCACATAGAAGCATTTCCTGACTGTTGTGGCAATGTGGTTATTGAAAGTGAGGCCACTGTCCACCTGTGTCCCTAAGTCTCTCATCACACTTTCGATGTTTAGTGTCCTGCCACCTATGTGGTAATTCATGGGTACATGTTTTTTTCCAAAGGGGATAACTATACATTTCTTGGCATTAAGCTTGAGCCCATGGCTCTGGCACCAGGCATCTGTTTCTGTAAGGCCCTTTTGTAGAATATCCACATCATTTGGGGATTCAATAATGGCTCCCAGTTTGCAGTCATCTACAAACTTTGTTAGCCAGAGTCCCTTAGTGTTGGCCTGTACTTCAGAGAAGTAGATGCCAAACAAGAGTGGTCCCAGGACTGAACCCTGAGGTACTCCACTTGTCACTTGTCTGGAGCTGGATTTGGAGTAAGCTACTTTTACAGTCTGGGTTCTGTCAGTAAGCCAGTTGGCAACCCATCGAGTGACGTAGGGATTTATACCCAGCTTAGTAAGTTTATCTATGATTCCAGAGTGGGGGATTGTGGTCGAAGGCCTTGGTGAGGTCCAGATGGGCTGTGTGGACCACCTTACCCTCATCCACAGCTCTGGAGACTGATTTGAAGAAGTCAATCAGATTCAGGAGACAAAATCGGCCCTTCACAAACCCAAACTGGGTGGGGTCCAGTGTTTGAAGGTTGCCAATATCTTTGTTTATAACTTCCATGATAATGCGTTCCATGCCCTTGCAGATCAGGCTTGTCAGACTGATGGGATGGTAGTTCCCGGGATCCAAGGTGGATCCTCCCTTGTGGAACAGGATAACTGTAGCTGTGCGCCACTCAGTGGGCACAAAGCCTGAGGTGAGGCTATGATTAAACATGACACTTAGGTGAGGTGCCAGTTCATTTTTTAGTTCATGTAGTACACAGCCTGGGATGTCATCTGGCCCCATGGTTGCTGTATTCTTAGCTTTGGAGAATGCGGTTTCTACCTGTGTGGCCATGATTATTGGAATTTGGCAATCTTTTGGTATTGAGATGGACCCTTTAGCAGGTGAGAGGGGGGTGAAATTGGCACTATCCTTGGGATCAGTATATTTAATGCCATTCTGTTGTAGCTCAGAGCAGATCTGAGCATTGCCGTTTAGATTCTTAACATAACTATAGAATGCCTTGTGGTTGTCTTTGGAATCTTTGGCAATTTTATTTTTGTAACTAGCTTTTGAGGATTTTATGAGGGATCTCATCTTCTTACTAAGGCTGGTGAGGAAGTTTTTTGCATCCTGGGATTTTCCTCTTTTCTGCAACAGTTTCTTCCTTCTGTTGTATAGTTTGTTTATAGCAGGGGACCACCAGATTGGCTTCCTATTTTTGGAGAAGAGCATTTTGGTTCTATTTGGGATGGCACGATTAATGCATAAGTGGATGTGCTCGTACAGTGCCTTAGTGTAGGATTCTGCAGTCGAACTTCCAGATCCCATCTGCATGGGTGTTGTGAAGTTTGTCACTTCTGACTTCAGTAGCATGAAGTTGGCTTTGGAGAAGTTTTTTTAAGGAGGTGTCTTTACTGGGGGGTGGGGGTGGGATGTGGATGTCAAGGGTGATTTGCTTATGGTCAGACCTGACCAGTGAGGGGGTGACCACTGGTGTGGAGCATCTATCTCCCATGTTGGTAATGACCAGGTCTAGGATATTAGCAGCAAAACAACAACAGTAAATTCACCAAAGCTAACATCCTGTTTGGATGCAAATAATTCTCAAAAGGAATCCATAGAACTAAAAAACTTCTTGAAAAGAATTTAATGAAAACAAATTAAAAGCAGAACAAGAAATAAAGTCCCTTTCTTTCAACAAACAATAAGCGCTTTCGAATTATTCTTCCTCAGATCGTAATAAAACATGGGACAATCATTGGCTTAAAATAAAACCTATCAATATATAGTCATCCAATCCAAAAATGATAAAAATGATTTAGACCAATCATTTTTAAGATTGTTCCATCTATTTTGCATAGCTGAAGCCAATGACTTTCACTTGTTAATGATACACCTCCTATCCACTTTGAGAATCAAAATCCTATGTTGAATGTAAATTAGCTGATATGAATACCCAATTAGGGCTCTCAAAGTGCGACAATATCCAATCACGATATAGCTCAATGACAATTCCGTGTTATATTACTAAATCAACATAAGCAATGTCGTGTAGACATAAGTATTAATTGTATTGCTGATTGTGTCTTAAAAATATGAAAAATTATAAAAAATAAATAATGAATAAAAACAAAAAGGTTTGACCTTCATTCCTGCCTTTAGGTCAGACTTAAATGAATTTGTCATTGATTTAAAATGCTTTGGACGGAATATGACGTTAAGGAGCATATTTGGGAACAAACAGGAGCAAAATAATAAACTAAAAAAGCCTAGTACTTTTGTACCTGTCAGTCATCCGGCAGTTGAACTATTTACCAGACTCTGTAGTAATGAAGTTGAAAAGTTGAGAATGGATCCCCATACCAAACATTACAGGAATATCGCATTTGCAGAGAAAGAAGCAATACACCACTTACAGCATAATAATGATATTATTTTGAAACCAGCCAACAAAGGCGGAGCCATAGTGGTTATGGATTCTTCATGGTACTCAAATAGGATGGAAGATATGCTAAAAGACTCTAAAACATATACTGAAGTAACATCCTCTGTGATAAATCAGGCTATATACAAAGTGAACTCTTATTTGAATGATATGATCCTACAAAGACAAATTGATATGGAATTGTATAACTTTTTAGATATTTCCAAGCCTACCATTCCAAGCATCAACGGACTTCCTAAGATACATAAAGATATCTTAAATCCACCATTATGCCCTATAGTTTTAGGTCAAGGATGGGTTCAAGAAGTTTTTTAGTTTTATGGATTCCTTTCAAGAGTTATCTGCATCCAAACAGGATGTTAGCCTTGGTGAATTTACTGTCGTTGTTTTGCTGCTATTTTTCTTTAGGCAGTTCACCGCAGCAGTGGGGAAATTTATTTTCATAGGTCTAGGATATTGGAGCCCCTGGTGGGACAATGGATTAGTTGATCCAGGGTGTTGGAATTTATGAATTCCAAGAACCGCTGGGAAAAGGAGTTGGTACCCGAGTAGTTTTCCAAGTTAATAGCAGGGTAGTTGAAATCACCCAGTATTAGGGTGTTTGGTTGTATCTTAATATTTTCGAGTATGTTTAGAAAGGTGTAGTGAGAATCTTGGGGCATGGTGGGGGATCTGTAGCAAGTTACAATTTGGATTGCAGTCTTACCTAGTGTTAGTTGCACCTGGAGAATTTCAGATGCATTGTGTTGGGTACCTAGCCTGGAGGTGTGAATATCCTTAGTGAATATGGACACTCCTCCACCTTTAGTGTTTCAGTCTTGGTTTTGTGGCTGAAAAGTGGGGTACAAATTGTAGCCTGGTATTGCAGGGGTGCTCTCTGGAGCCTTGAACCAGGTCTCAGTTACTGCACAGATATCGATGTTCTCCATTTTTAGGAGTGCCTCGAGAGAGAGTGCATTTTGAGGTTTAGACTTCATTGAGTAGCAATACCTTCAGATTTTGCATGCTTGTATCTGTTATGGTGGTGGTTTTATCCTTTGAACCTTGCCTAAAAAAGGCACTATAGGAGTGGCAAGAGCTTTAGCAGGTAACCTGAATCCCAGGGGTGACAGGTGCAGACCATCTCTGGCAAAGCATCGTGGTTTATCGATCATGTCTTCCCGGGCAGACAAATACTGGATCCATTTTGAATGACACCAGAAGCTTAGCCAATTGTTGAAGTCAATCATTTTGTCCTTATACTTTGGTATCATTCTGGGTAAAGGCAGGATGCTACTCAGGGCTATGGTCATACCTGCCTGGGTCACATGATCCAAGAGGTCTTCCATGTCTCTTTTCATGTAGTCCAGGGAGGTACATCTCAAGTCATTCACTCCAGCATGGACAATGAAAGAGTCATATTTGTACTTGTTGTGGAGTGACTTGAGTGCATGCATTATGTGGCGGATCCTGGCACCCGACAGGCAGCTGAATGTAATTTTCTCCTTGTTCAGCCTGGTGAGTGGGACATCAGTGTGCCTGATTATAGAGACACCTATGACTAAAGTGTTGGGTACATTGTCTTGCCTTAGGGGCTGTTGTTGGGTGGCACACTGGTGTTGTGAGCTATGTGTCACTTTGGTTGTGACTGGTATTTGTTTGCATTTTGGCTTCGGAGGTCCTTGTTGCTTGGCCAGGTTAATGTTAAGGGCCTCTGCATATGTGAGTTTAGTGTTGCTATGTGTGGGTGTTGATGGTGTGGGTTTTGAAGGGCTATGAGTTGCTTGAGGTGTAATGCAGGTGTTAACTTTCTCCTCTTGACTGGCAGACAGTTCTCTTACAACTTAAGCTTGGGGTTTGTTGGAAATTTTGGTTTTTTGAAATGCGGGGACCACCTTAAGTATCTGCCCAAGTTTCTTCCTTCCCTGTTTGTATAGTTTGTTGTTATAGCGAGGGACCACCAGATTGGCTTCTATTTTTGGAAAACATTTTTGATTCTATTTGGGATGACGCGATTAATGCATAAGTGGATGTGCTCGTACAGTGCCTTAGTGTAGGATTCTGCAGTCGAACTTCAGATCCATACACATGGGTGTTATGAAGTTTGTCACTTCAAACTTCGTAGCATGAAGTTCGGCTGGCGGAGAAGTTTTTAAGGAGGTGTCTTTACTGGGGGTGGGGTGGGATGTGGATGTCAGGGTGGGTTGCTTGTCGGGTCAGACCCTGACCAGTGGGGGAGTGACCACTGGTGTGGGCATCTATCTCCCATGTTTAGTAATGACCAGGTCTAGGATATTAGCAAAAGCAACAACAGTAAATTCACCAAGCTAACTCCTGTTTGGATGCAAATAATTCTCAAAAGGAATCCTTAGAACTAAAACTTCTTGAAAAGAATTTAATGAAAACAAAATTAAAAAGCAGGAACAAAGAAATAAAGTCCCTTTCTTTCAACAAACAATAAGCGCTTTGATTATTCTTCCTCAGATCGTAATAAAACATGGGACAATCATTGGCTTTAAAATAAAACCTATCAATATAGTCATCAATCCAAAAATGATAAAATGATTTAGACCAATCATTTTTAAGATTATTCCATCTATTTTGCTGGCTAGGCCAATGACTTTCACTTGTTAATATTTTCCTATCACTTTGAGAATCAAAATATATTTGAATGTAAGTAGCTGATATGAATACCGAAATTGGGGCTCTCAAAAGTGCGACAATATCCAATCACGATATAGCTCAATGACAATTCCGTGTTATATTACTAAATCAACATAAAAGCAATGTAGGTAGCCAGACATAAGTATTAGTGTATTGCTGATTGTGTCTTAAAAATATGAAAAATTATAAAATAAATAATGAATAAAACAAAAGGTTTGACTTTCATTCCTGCCTTTAGGTCAGACTTAAATAATTTGGCCATTGATTTAAAATGCTTTGGACCCGGAATATAGCGTTAAGGGAGCATATTTAGAGACAAACAGGAGCAAATAATAAATACAAAAAGCCTAGTACTTTTGTACCTGTCAGTCATCCGGCAGTTGAACTATTTACCAGACTCTGTAGTAATGAAGTTGAAAAGTTGAGAAATGGATTCCCATACCAAACATTACAGGAATATCGCATTTGCAGAGAAAAGAAGCAATACACCACTTACAGCATAATAATGATATTATTTTGAAACCAGCCAACTCAAAGGCGAATATGAGTGGTTATGGATTCTTCATATGGTACTCAAATAGGATGGAAGATGTGCTAAAGACTACAAAACATATGCTGGTAACATCTACATGATAAATCAGGCTATATACAAAAGTGAACTCTTATTTGAATGATAACGTCCTACAAAGACAAATTGATATGGAATTATATAACTTTTTAGATATTTCCAAGCCTACCATTCAAAAGCATCAACGGACTTCTAAGATACATAAAGATATCAAATCCACCATTATGCCTATAGTTTCAGAATGAGATGGAGGTTCAAAGTTTTTAGTTTATGGTTCCTTTCAAGGTTATCTGCATCCAAACAGGATATTAGCCTTAGTGAATTACTATCGTTGTTTTGCTGCTATTTTTTCTTTAGGCAGTTCACGCGGCAATTGAAATTTATTTTCATAGGTCTAGGATATTACTGGAGCCCTAATTGGGACAATGGATAGTTGATCCAGTGTTGGAATTTATGAATTCCAAGAACCGCTGGGAAAGGTTAGTACCGAGTAGTTTTCAAGTTAATAACGGGTAGTTGAAATGCTTGATATTAGGGTGTTTGGTTGTATCTTAATATTTTTAGTATGTTTAGAAAGGTGTGGTAAGGGAATCTTGGGGCATAATTACAGGATCTGTAGCAAGTTACAATTTGGATTGCAGTCTTACCTAGTGTTAGTTGCACCTGGAGAATTTCAGATGCATTGTATTGGGTACCTAGCCTGGAGGTGTGAATATCCTTAGTGAATATGGTTCTCCTCCACCTTTGATGTTCAGTCTTGGTTTTGTGGCTGAAAGAGTAGGTACAAATTGTAGCCTGGTATTGCAGGGGTGCTCTCTGGAGCCTTGAACCAGGTCTCAGTTACTGCACAGATATCGATGTTCTCCATTTTTAGGAGTGCCTCGAGAGAGAGAGTGCATTTGAGGTTTAGACTTCATTGAGTAGCAATACCTTCAGATTTGTGCTTGTATCTGTTATGGTGGTGGTTTTATCCTTTGAGGGCCTTGCCTAAAAAGGCACTATAGGAGTAGCAAGAGCTTTAACAGGTAACCACAAGATCCCAGGGTGACAGGTGCAGACCATCTGGCAAACATCGTGGTTTATCGATCATGTCTTCCGAACGGACAAATACTGGATCCATTTTAGACTGACACCAGAAGCTTAGCCAATTGTTGAAGTCAATCATTTTGTCCTTATACTTTGGTATCATTCTGGGTAAAGGCAGGATACTCAGGGCTATGGTCATACCTGCCTGGGTCACGCATGATCCAAGAGGTCTTCCATGTCTCTTTCATAGTCCAGGGAGGTACATCTCAAGTCATTCCTCCAGCATGGACAATGAAAGAGTCATATTTGTACTTGTTGTGGAGTGACTTGAGTGCATGCGATATGTAAGCGGATCCTGGCACCCGACAGGCAGCTGAATGTAATTTTTCTCCTTGTTCAGCCTGGTGAGTGGGACATCACAGTGTGCCTGATTATGAGACACTATGACTAAGTATTTAATTCACATTATGCTTGCCTTAGGGGCTGTTGGGTGGCACACTGGTGTTGTAGTATGTGTCACTTTGGTTGTGGCTGGTATTTACATTTTGCATTTTGGCTTGAGGTCCTTGTTTGTAGCAGCCAGGTGTGTTGGGCCTCTGCATATATGATTTAGTGTTGTATGTGTGGGTGTTGTTGTGTGGGTTTGAAGGGGCTATGAGTTGCTTTGAGGTGTAATGCGGGGTGTTAACTTTCTCCTCTTGACTGTCTAGCACAATCTTGGCGGAGAGAGCCTTGCTTCCATTTGGCTATGTAGGGTGCATCTGCTGCAGGTTTTAGTGTTGGGTGGTAGGAGGAGAGGATTGTCTGTGTACATGAGGCAGTTGCCACATTGCCCCAGTATGCCCAGATTCACCAGGTGAACAGGAGAAATCACCGGAAGCTGAACCTTAGACTTGTACCTCGGTGAGGTGCTTTGTAAAGTTTAAGAGCTGTTTTCCCTTACCTTTGCAAGGTGCTTTGCAATTATAGGCTGTTTAGTGCCTATGATTAATTTCTCCTTATTGACAAGGAGAGCTGAGTGTTTGTATCAGTTTCAGGCTTCCTAGTTCTTTCCATGGGTTCTAGAACAAGTGCTAGTCACAGGGGTTCAGATTTTAGCGTTACTACTGAGAAACCAGCTAATTTTAAGAGAAAATTTGAAGAGCAGACTTTCTGCCACCTGGAATAGTTTAACTGTAGCCTCGCAGTGCTGCACGATGTGCAAATGTGCAAACACATGCATTTTTAAGCCAGAAAGTTGAAAGGGATAGAAATCAGCCAAAAAAGGCTAATAAAATTACAATTTCAGAGTTGGAAACCACTCCTCTAGCATTAGATAGGCAGTACAATGCTCACCAGCCTCACTGGTAGGCAGTAGGACTTCCCACTACCACTGCAAGGTTTATGTGAGACTGTTGGTGTTGTGGTTGTATGTCCCTACTCCTCTTGACTGTATTGTCCGGTATTGGGTTGACAGAGCTTAGCCACCGGTTTGACCCTGTGTGTGCCAGCATGTGGTGCATCAACCCATATATGATATGGTCATAGCCTATGCACTTCAGCCACCTCACAATACACACCTAGTAGTAAGCCTGCTGAGGTTAGCAAATGTGAAAAAAAACGTTGGGCAAACTGTCCTTAGTAATGCCTGTTTGCCCTGTAACTCCATATTGCTTGCTGAAGTGTAAAGACGTATTTAGTTTGGATTAAGAACCCCGCACTTGCCAACTGTGTGTGTTTGTCTCTCCCTGGGGAGAGAGCAACCTTTTGGAGACTACTCACACCCCTTAAAAGTGGTATACTCATCTTTGTCAAGTCTGATGATGCCACCATCCTACAAATATACCTGTGGAAAGATGAAATCCCAGTAATGTGTACAACATGTTGTGTTAATGCATACTGCTGTAGTATCATCATGTAGTTAGGTAGGGGTTTGAATCCTGCACTTGCCAAGTGTGTTTGTCTCCGTGGTGTGGAGCAACCTTTTTGGAGACTACTCACACCCCTTAAAAGTGGTATACTCATCTTTGTCAAGTCTGATGATGTCACCATCCTACAAATATGCCTGTGGAAAAATGCAATCCCAGTGATGTGTATAGCACTTCATGTAAATGCATACTGTTGTATTATTATAATGTAGTTAGGTAGGGGTTTGAATCCTGCGCTTGCCAAGTATCAGTGTGTGTGTTATTCCTGGGGAGGAGCAGCCTTTTTGTAGACTACTCACACCCCTTAAAAGTGGTATACACAACTTTCTCAAGTCTGATGATGTCACCATCCTACAAATATACCTGTGGAAAGGTGAAATCTCAGTAATGTGTATAGCATGTCATGAAATAATGTATTACTGTTGGTAGTATCATAATATAGTTAGGTAGGGGTTTGAATCCTGCACTTGCCAACGCTGTGTGAGTAATTGTGTTTCCTGGGGAAAACAGCAGCAACCTTTTAGAGACTACTCACACCCCTTAAAGTGGTATACTCTATCTTTGTCAAGCCTGATGATGTCACCATCTACAAATATACCTGTGGAAAGATGAATTTCAGGTAATAAGTATAGCAAAGTGTTGTGTAAATGTATTACTGCTGTAATATCATAATGTAGTTAGGAAGGGGTTTGAATCCTGTACTTATCAACTGTGAGTGTGTGTGTCTCCCTGGAGAAAAACAACCCTCTTGGAGACTACTCACACCCTTTAAAAGAGGTATACTCATCTTTGTCAAGTGTGATGATGTCACCATCCTACAAATATACCTCTGGAAAGATGAAGTCTCAGTAATGTGTATAGCGTGTTGTGTATATGCGTGCTGCTGTAGTATCATAATGTAGTTAGATATACTTTTGAATCCTCCACTTGCCAAGTGTGTGTGTCTCTACCTGGGGAAAAGCAACCTTTTTGGAGAGTACTCACACCCCTTAAAAGTGGTATACTCATCTTTGACAAGTCTGATGATGTCACCATCCTGCAAATATACCTGTGGAAAGGTGAAACCCAGTAATGTGTATAGCGAGTCATGTAAATGCATATTGCTGTAGTATCATAATGTAGTTAGGAAAGAGTTTGAATCTTGCACTTGTTGACCAGGTGTGGCACACCGTTGATCAATGTGGAGTGGGATTTGATTTTTCTAGTGTATGACATATCACAATGACAACTGTATGTGCATTACACATGTAAGGTGGCTGTGGGGCAAAGCCATATACATACATGTGACCTCAATTATTTCATAGGTAGGTACTCTGCTTTCTCCATGAAAGCATCTGTTATCTTTGCTAGATCATGCTGGTGCTTTCCAGACCTTAGGTCACTTCTGTATGCTTGTGACAAGCTTAGCCACTGCAGGAAAGTGATCCCTGGGCTCGTCTTCTGTTTCACATTCACTCATCACGGTTTCTATTGAAGAGAGTGTGAGTGAGGGTTTATGCTTGAGGTATATGTTGAATCCTGTTCCAAAGCAAGCAAAGTCTGGCAAAGATGACTAATCATTATAGATGTGCAACAACCTCTGTGGATCTGCATGCAAACCCTTTATTGCTTATGTGCTCCACAGAGGGAATTCCAAAACCCTTTGGTAATGTGATTATCAAAGGAGAGATGACTAAACATATGGCTACATGTATACATTAGTACCTGTTCCACATTTTGATGGCTACTATCTATGTAGTACTCTGGGGATACTATGTTTTCTAAAAGTGGATAACTATGCTTTCTTTGGCTTACAGCTTTACAGCATGAGTTTGACACCAGGTATCTGTCTCTACTTGATACCTTTTGGAGAATGTGTGTGTCATCTGGAGAATAAAAGTACTAGCCCACAGTATGCATTTTTCATCCAGGCATTGGGTGAGCATATCCCTAATGTGTTTGCTTATTACCTAAGAAAGCTATATGCCCAAACAAGAGTGGTCCCAGGACTGAATGCAGGTGAGATACCAGTTGTTACTGGTTATAGGAATTGTACATGGAAGGCTGCAAATGTGACTGTATCCTACATCTGTGCGTCAGTTGTCAATCCATCATCCAACAATCATTTATGGTCCATCTGTCGAGGTTATGTATAATACCAGAATGTGGGATGGGTATATGGTGCTGGTGAGCTATAAGCTTGGCTGTGTGGACCTCCCTCCCTCACACTATAGCCTTGTTAACTGGCTTGAAGTCTACTAGGTGTAGGAGCCATGATCCTAGCCTTTAAGAGAACCCTAAGTGGGTATGGTGCAGTGTTTGCAGGTTCATAATGTACTCTGTTAATGAGGTTCCATAATGCTGTGCTCCATAGCCTTCCAGATATTTATCTGCCTGGCAATATAGGGAGAGAGTTTTTCCAGGATCTGTTTAGTTCTAGCCTTAAATCAATTTATGTTAACATTTGCACTGGAGTGTAGCCGAGGAATTGGACACGATAAGGAATAAGTATATTAGAGGGTCAGCCCAGGTTTGAAGGATTAGTAGAACAAGCCAGATAGGCAGGATTAAGTTGGTCTGTACATGTGCTGAGGAGGGATGCAGGTATATTGTGGGGAAATAGATGCAAAGGACTGACAGCCTTGAGTAACAGGAAAAAGAGGAATGCCTAAGATGAGGTTTTATGGCTGTATTGTGAAGGATGACATGCAGGTGGATGGTGTGACTAGCGTAAGAGTACAGCGGGAAGGAAGAAATGGAAACAGATGATCTACTGCTAGGTGACCCCTAATGGGAGCATCCAAGAGAGGAAAGAAGAAGATGTTGTAGCTCAACCCACTTGTGGACTGTGAAAACCATTGCCACTGTGTGTCATTCCACAAGTATGTAACCTGTATAGAGGCTGCATCTGGACAGAGTGTTTAAGTGAGTGGTGACTTCATATGTCAGCTTGTGTATAACACAGCCAGGGACACTGTCCAGTACCATTACCACTGTGGTTTGGACTTTGATAAAGAGATGATTTAACTAGAGTGTCTGTGAATCATCAGGTTTTACATTCTTCAGGTCTGGAAATGTGGCCCGTGTGAAACGACAAGGTGGTGAAATCCGCATTCAAACTGCCTGACAAGAAAATGATAATGTCAGTCAGATAAGTGTACTTTGTGACCATTTACATTAACTGTGAACCGATCCTGAGATTGCACCTGTAGATTATAAACAACACTAAAAAAGCTTTAGTGTTTATGTCTTTTGGAGAATCCTTGCCATTTTGTATTTTTTAAACAGCTTGCCATGTATGTTTAATGAGGAGCTTGTATATTTTCCCAATGATACTGACCAGAGAGGTCATCCCTTCTTGGTATATGTAACTCTTTTTTTTGGTACAACTTCACAACTTCTATTATATATTTAGTTTATAGGCGGGGTCCATGAGATTAATGCTTTTACTGTATATAAGTGGAGAATTTCGTTTGTTTGTGATAAGCGGCACGGTCCATACAGGCCTGTAGGTGAACAGTGTGCATTACTAAAGGATTATGCAGCTAGGACAGTGTTAACCTTAGTAATGCAAACCAATGACAGATAACAACAATAGCATCACTCATAGCGCAGTGTCAACCTGTGTCATACACACACATGGGTACTCAGTTCCAAAATGTGTGTAGTACAATGCATACTGGCCACCAATAGAAACTATAGAGTGTTAACACTGACCAATACAGGGCATGTCACCCTGCCCATGTGTCCAACATGCATGTACATGCAGACAGTGCACCTACACCATGTTCACAAATGGACACCTGCAAACGTGTGTTGCACACACCCTACACTTACTGTCCACTGTATGCTTGCCATGCTGACACAATTACACACATCAGCCAAGTGGCACATGGGCAAACAATTGGAATAAACACTGGTGAAAACAATACAAAATTGCTAATTACAGCTTTAATGCATCATGCCTGCTCAACTACACCTTCAAGGATATTATTACACTTTACTACTGACAACATGCTACACATCCAACCATTGCTATACTTTATTAAAGTCACCCTGTGCATCAGCACCATGTTAGCCTGTTCCTGCATCAATGTTACAGATGACAGGAGGTGGCAGAGGTTTCATCATATGCACAGGGTGTGTTGTTGATTTGCCAGAGGCCTACACTGAGTCATCCAATCGAAATGTGTGTGTGAGTGTGTGTGTGAGGGCCATGAGTACTGTTATGGGCCAATGTTGATGTCATGTGTGTGGGTATGTGTTTGCCCTAGGTTTCTGGTTTATGTGTGTGTGTGTGCCTGCATGCACACAGATTCCACCACTCATGTGGCTGCCATATCTGCAAGGGATTTGTGAGACAGCTACAGACTGTACCTGGCAGGCTTTACAGATCACCATCTCTGGCCATGGATACGGAACCTGTGCCTGGCAGGGGTGCTACAGACAGTATCAGGTACTAATCCAGATTGGGTACTATCCGAAGAGGTTGACATATGTCCACTGGATCCAAGACCCTGCTGGGACTGGCGATAGCCACGTGCACATGGTCTGCTAGGACAGTCTATGGAAAGCCCCCCCCCAACATTTCTGGGGCTGGTACTGGCACTACTGGAGTGGCTGCGACTTGCTGGACATCCACGTTGACCTCCAGCTTGTGATATTGCTGGCATACATCCACGTTAATGTCTCAACAGTCCCGCACTGTCCTGACACATGGACATGACATTGTGGAGGACATCCAATGTCTCACCCTGCGTCTATCAATGACCTCCAGTGTAGTTTCATTATGGCACCTGCTAGGTCATGGATACTGCATCATTTACAGAGGTGTAATGAGCCCTCTGTGCCCTTAGCCCCCTGCCTAGTGTACCACTCCATTTGTGTCTGTGCCTCCTTGGACAGCCTGCAACATGCGTGTGGTAGGAAAAAAGGTGTGGCACATCTGTCCAGGGGCATGATGACCAGCAGTGCTCTGACAAGAAGAACCCGGGCATCTGCCTATGTGGTACCATTCCAGACATCTGGCTGCCATGGCTGCTGTGTCCCTGATACATGTGCCATAGAGACCACACTATTACTGGCCACGTGCCAACCATACACTGTCCCTCAGCTAAGGGGCAATGGTGATGCTGGATCTACAGGCAGTATGACTGTGTGCATAGATGGGGTGGAGACTTGTGTACTGTCCAATTGGTGGCCACAACAACAGACCCTGACAAACCTGCCTGTGCCTCAAGCACACCTATCCTCATCATCACTGTGTCTGTCTCCGACATCAGGTTCCCTGCTGTATTGCTGAAACAGCCCCACATTGCCACCTGTAGAGAGGGCAACAGGAAACACAGTTTAAGACCTGAACATGACTTCCAGACCACATTACCCATGCACACGGCATGCACACATGCGCACATGCACACATGTACACATGCACACACACAAAATTACGCACTCCTCCGAAGCAGACACACACAACACCAGCAATCACAGAACATACACAATAGCAGGTGATGGTGGGGTACAGTATCACCACAAGCAAAACAGTCATATCACACATGTCAGCATGCAGGACATGTGTTGCTCAACACAGCATGCATGGCAAGTGTAGTCAGTCGCTTGTTACTAACAGTATACATGGCTTTGATGCATGTGTTATTAGATAATAGCCCTCCCGGAGACATAGTAAGCACATGGACACAACATTGCTTATTACCCCAGATATTCATGACCCTGTAATGTACTGTGCACCATAACTCCACAGGTGTATATACCATTGCTGGATGTGTACCTGACCAATGTCAGGTAGAGTATCCAATGCTGATTACAGCCTCTGTGTCTTTTGCCAACGGCAAATAATTGTGGACACATTTTTGGTACATACATGCATGATGAGTATTCACACAACATCATCAGTGGTGCATGGATATTAATTGATGGAATACCATTGACCCACATACCCAGCGTCGCGGTCACCGGTATGGTGAGTGTAGATCATATTGTGGGAGCATGCCAGTCTCATCCATGACATGGCATGCTAAAACACAATTGCATATTTAAACACTACACATACGTATATGTATCATATGACGACCGAGCCTCTCAATAGCATCACAAAGACTTGTATATGTGTCAGTTGTGCAAATGGTGATTGAGTATGCATACTGTTTACCGGTGAATATATATGTGTTGCACACATGCATCATTATGGTGTGTAGCAATGACAGCTATGTGTAGTACTAATGGTTACAATAACTGGATAGAGATTATGAGTACCATAGCCATCATCATGAAGCATCAGGTGGTCCTCAAGACTACAAATGTTTCACAAACCAGCACTAATCATGCTGTGCCAGAACTGCTGCATTACCTTGGCCTAAATTCACCATTTCACAACCAGTTGTCATCGTGAGTTTGTAAGGAGAGAATAAGAAGAGCATTCCCTGACATGAATGTGTAGTAGTGTTGCAGAGTGTTTAAATGCCCCAGGATAGGCCTCTACCCTAAGGTATATTATATTGTAATGTGTGGATGAGATTTTGGATACTGGAGTGCATCTTTACAGAGAAGAGGTTTGGGAATCTTTTATGTGTAGCATGTTAAAATGCTCTATGTATGACATAGATATGTGTATGTTATGTGCATGTTGAGAGTATCAACTGTGCCTATCAATCATCACTGTGCAGCCTAGCCTAGCCATTTGTTTGAGATGGTCTGGGTATTGCATGTGTTTGAGGCAACTAATCACATATTAGTGAGATATGCGTGCTCTTACACACCAAACATGCACAGCATGCATTATGTGGGTAGGAGTGTGTTACACATGTGTACATGGCCTACACCATAACTATGACATGCGCACTTTTTATTTACAATAATAAATGTAGAACACACTCACCAGCATCTGTCCACTGCCTTGATGTCACACCCCAGAGGGACCTACATATGGTTGAGGCAATCTGTCAGTAGCCATAACTGTGGCATTGCTACTTTGTGTTTGCAATCTTACAGTACAACAGTTTACATTCACAGGGCTACATATTATGTTCCCAAATCATCAGTATTGCACAACAGGCTCCACATCTTTTGAGCGACTCACTCCACATCTCACATATGCATGATCTACCAATACAGATAACAGTAGTCTACAGACGTATGCCATGTTACCTGCAGGCTACATGTGTACTTGCTGGGTGGCTCCCAACCTCCATCATGGTGTATTTCTGCTGCTGTTGTTGTTGGGCAGAGTGCCACCAGGCTCATGAGCAAGCTCCTCAACTCTGGTGGGGTTGGATGGATTAACACCATTCTGTTGCAAGCTGTTATCTACACACACATCAAACGACGCGTGATGGACATGTCTGAGAAAGATCACTGCCTGCAGTGGTGGCATTACCTACTCAAATGTCTGGTTATGCAGGCCTACCTTATTGACCCTGTGTACATCTTGCCCACATTGCAGTATGCTCTTGCTGGTCCTGGCTGGTTCCATGAGAACATGAGGAGCGGTAGTGCTGAATCATGTTTGCTAGTAATGATATCATTTCCAGCACTACTGTAACGCGGGTTCCTGTGGTGGGCCATGATTCCTGGAAGACATAAATACAAAAATGATGCCACCATCCTACAAATATACCTGTGGAAAGATGAAATCCAGTAATGTATACAGCATGTTGTGTTAATCTTGCGATACTGCTGTAGTATCATTATGTAGTTAGGTAGGGGAGGTTTTGAATCCTGCACTTGCACCAAGAATATGTTTGTCTCTGTGGTGTAGAGCAACCTTTTGGAGACTACTCACACCCCTTAAAAGTGGTATACTCATCTGTCAAGTCTGATGATGTCATGTCTACAATGTACCTGTGGAAAAATGCAGTCCCAGTAATGTGTATAGCACTTCATGTAAAAGCTGCTGTTGTATTATTATAATGTAGTTAGGTAGGGGTTTGAATCCTGCACTTGCCAGAGTATCAGTGTGTGTGTTATTCCTGGGGCTTGGCCTTTTGTGGAGCCTACTCACACCTTAAAGTGGTATACTGGCTTTTCTCAGAATCTGATGATGTCATAATCCTACAAATATACCTGTGTGGAAAGGTGAAATCTCAGTAATGTGTATAGCATGTCGTGGAAATGTGTACTGTTGTAGTATCATAATAATTAGGTATGGGTTTGAATCCTGCACTTGCCAACTGTGTGATGGTGGTTTCCTGGGAAAACAGCATTTTACAGAGACTTCTCACACCCTTAAAAGTGGTGTATACTCATCTTTGTAAAGCCTGATGATGTCACCATCCTACAAATATACCTGGGAAAGATTTGGAAATATTTTTCAAACATAATGTAGTTTAAAGGGGCCTGAAATTTTCTGGGGCTGGTACTGGCACTACTGGAGTGGCTGCGACTTGCTGGACATCCACGTTGACCTCCAGCTTGTGATATTGCTGGCATACATCCACGTTAATGTCTCAACAGTCCCGCACTGTCCTGACACATGGACATGACATTGTGGAGGACATCCAATGTCTCACCCCAACGTCTATCAATGACCTCAGTGTAGTTACGTATGGCACCTGCTAGGTCATGGATACTGTCATTTACAGAGGTGTAATGAGCCCTCTGTGCCCTTAGCCCCTGCCTAGTGTACCACTCCATTTGTGTCTGTGCCTCCTTGACAGCCTGCAACATGCGTGTGGTAGAAAGAATTGTGGCACATCTGTCAGGGGCATGATGACCAGCAGTGCTCTGACAAGAACCCCCGGGCATCTGCCTATGTGGTACCATTCCAGACATCTGGCTATGGCTGCTGTGTCCTGATACATGTGCCATAGAGACCACACTGTCCTGGCCAGTGCCAACCATACACTGTCCCTCAGCTAAGGGCAATGGTGATGCTGGATCTACAGGCAGTATGACTGTGTGCATAGATGGGGTGGAGACTTGTGTACTGTCAATTGGTGGCCCAACAACAGACCCTGACAAACCTGCCTGTGCCTCAACACACCTATCCTCATCATCACTGTCTGTCTCAGTGACATCAGGTTCCCTGCTGTACTGAAACAGCCCCACCTTGCCACCTGTGAGAGGGCAACAGGAAACACAGTTTAAGACCTGAACATGACTTCAGACCACATGCACCCATGCACACATGCACACATGCGCACATACACACATGTACACATGCACACACACAAAATTACACTCCTCCCGAAAGCAGACACACACAACACCAGCAATCACAGAACATACACAATAGCAGGTGATGGTGGGGTACAGTATCACAAGCAAAACAGTCATATCACACATGTCAGCATGCAGGACATGTGTTGCTCAACAGCATGCATGGCAAGTGTAGTCAGTCCTTGTTACTAACAGTATACATGGCTTTGATGCATGTGTTATTAGATAATGGCCCTCCCCCGGAACATAATGCATACATGGACACAACATTGCTGTGCAGATATTCATGACCCTGTAATGTACTGTGCACCATAACTCACAGGTGTATATACCATTGCTGGATGTGTACCTGTGTGTCAGGTAGGTATCCAATGCTGATTACAGCCTCTGTGTCTTTAGCAAATAATTGTGGACACATTTTTAGTACATGCATGATGAGTATTCACACAACATCATCAGTGGTGCATGGATAATTGATGGAATACCATTCGGCCACATACCCAACGTACGGTACTTATGGTGAGTGTAGATCATATTGTGGGCATGCCAGTCTCATCCATGACATGGCATGCTAAAACACAATTGCATATTTAAACACTACACATACCCAATATGTATCATATGACCGAGCCACTCAATAGCATCACAAGACATATATGTGTCAGTTGTGCAAATGGTGATTGGTATGCATACTGTTTACCGGTGAATATGTGTGCACACATGCATCATTATGGTGTGTAGCAATGACAGCTATGTGTAGTACTGTGGTTACAATAACTGGATAGGGTATAGTACCATAGCCATCATCATGAAGCATCAGGTGGTCACTCAAGACTACAAATGTTTCACAAACCAGCACTAATCATGCTGTGCCAGAACTGCATTACCTTGGCTAAATTCACCATTTCACAACCAGTTGATACGTGAGTTTGTAAGGAGGCGAATAAGGAGCATTCCCTGACATGAATGTGTAGTGTGTTGCAGAGTGTTTAAATGCCCCAGGATAGGCCTCTACCCCTAGGGTATATTATGTGTAATGTGTGGATGAGATTTTGGATACTGGAGTGCATCTTTACAGAGGGTTTGGGAATCTTTTATGTGTAGCATGTTAAAATGCTCTATGTATGACATAGATGTGTATGTTATGTGCATGTTGAGTATCAACTGTGCCTATCCAATCATCACTGCAGCCTAGCCACATTTGTTTGAGATGGTCTGGGTATTGCATGTGTTTGAGGCAGCTAATCATATTAGTGAGATGTGCGTGCTCTTACACCAAACATGCACAGCATGCATTATGGGTAGGTGTGTTACATGTGTACATGGCCTACACCTTAACTATGACATGCACTTTTTATTTACAATAATAAATGTAGAACACACTCACCAGCATCTGTCCACTGCCTTGATGTCACCCCAGAGGGACCTACATATGGTTGAGGCAATCTGTCAGTGGCCATAACTGTGGCATTGCTACTTTGTGTTTGCAATCTTACAGTACAACAGTTTACATTCACAGGGCTACATATTATGTTCCAAATCATCAGTATTGCACAACAGGCTCCACATCTTTGAACGACTCACTCCACATCTCACATATGCATGATCTACCAATACAGATAACAGTAGTCTACAGATATGCCATGTTACCTGCAGGCTACATGTGTGCTTGCTGGGTGGCTCCAACCTCCATCATGGTGTATTTCTGCTGCTGTTGTTGTTGGGCAGGTGCCACCAGGCTCATGAGCAGCTCCTCAACTCTGGTGAGGGGGGATGGATATTAACACCACATTCTGTTGCAAGCTGTTATCTACACACATCAACGGCACGCTGATGGACATGTCTGAGAAGATCACTGCAGTGGTGGCGTACCTACTCAAATGTCTGGTTATGCAGGACTACCTTATTGACCCTGTGTACATCTTGCCACATTGCAGTATGCTCTTGCTGGTCCTGGCTGGTTCATGAGAACATGAGACGGTAGTGCTGAATCATACTGCTAGTAATGATATCATTTCAGCACTACTGTAACTCGGGTTCCTGTGGTGGGCCATGATTCCTGGAAGACATAAATACAAAAATGATGCCACCATCCTACAAATATACCTGTGGAAAGATGAAATCCCAGTAATGTATACAGCATGTTGTGTTAATGCGTACTGCTGTAGTATCATCATGTAGTTAGGTAGGGGTTTGAATCCTGCACTTGCCAAGTATGTTTGTCTCTGTGGTGTAGAGCAACCTTTTTGGAGACTACTCACACCCCTTAAAAGTGGTATACTCATCTTTGTCAAGTCTGATGATGTCACCATCCTACAAATATGCCTGTGGAAAAATGCAGTCCCAGTAATGTGTATAGCACTTCATGTAAAAGCGTACTGTTGTATTATTATAATGTAGTTAGGTAGGGGTTTGAATCCTGCGCTTGCCAAGTATCAGTGTGTGTGTTATTCCTGGGGAGAAGCAGCCTTTTTGTAGACTACTCACACCCCTTAAAAGTGGTATACACAACTTTCTCAAGTCTGATGATGTCACCATCCTACAAATATACCTGTGGAAAGGTGAAATCTCAGTAATGTGTATAGCATGTCATGGAAATGTGTACTGTTGTAGTATCATAATATAATTAGGTATGGGTTTGAATCCTGCACTTGCCAACTGTGTGAGTAATTGTGTTTCCCTGGGAAAGAGCAACATTTTTAGAGACTACTCACACCCCTTAAAAGTGGTATACTCATCTTTGTCAAGCCTGATGATGTCACCATCCTACAAATATACCTGTGGAAAGATGAATTTCAGGTAATAAGTATAGCGTGTTGTGTAAATGTGTACTGCTGTGATATCATAATGTAGTTAGGAAGGGGTTTGAATCCTGTACTTATCAACTGTGAGTGTGTGTGTCTCCCTGGAGAAAAACAACCTTCTTGGAGACTACTCACACCCTTTAAAAGTGGTATACTCATCTTTGTCAAGTGTGATGATGTCACCATCCTACAAATATACCTCTGGAAAGATGAAGTCCCAGTAATGTGTATAGCATGTTGTGTATATGCGTGCTGCTGTAGTATCATAATGTAGTTATATATGGGTTTGAATCCTCCACTTGCCAAGTGTGTGTGTCTCTACCTGGGGAAGAGCAACCTTTTTGGAGAGTACTCACACCCCTTAAAAGTGGTATACTCATCTTTGACAAGTCTGATGATGTCACCATCCTGCAAATATACCTGCGGAAAGGTGAAACCCAGTAATGTGTATAGCGAGTCATGTAAATGCATATTGCTGTAGTATCATAATGTAGTTAGGAAAGAGTTTGAATCTTGCACTTGCTGACCAGGTGTGTGACACCGTTGATCAATGTGGAGTGGGTTTTGATTTTTCTAGTGTATGATATATCACAATGACAACTGTATGTGCATTACACATGTAAGGTAGCTGTGGGGCAAAGCCATATACATACATGTGACCTCAATTATTTCATAGGTGGGTACTCTGCTTTCTCCATGAAAGCATCTGTTATCTTTGCTAGATCATGCTGGTGCTTTCCAGACCTTAGGTCACTTCTGTATGCTTGTGACAAGCTTAGCTACTGCAGTGATCCCTGGGCTACGTCTTCTGTTTCACATTCACTCATCACGGTTTCTATTGAAGAGTGTGAGTGAGGGTTTATGCTTGAGGTATATTTGAATCCTGTTCCAAAGCAAGCAAAGTCTGGCAAAGATGAATAATCATTATAGGTGTGCAACAACCTCTGTGGATCTGCATGCAAACCCTTTATTGCTTATGTGCTCCACAGAGGGATTTCCAAAACCCTTTGGTAATGTTATTATCAAAGGAGAGATGACTAAACATATGGCTCTGTGTATACATTAGTACCTGTTCCACATTTTGGGGGCTACTATCTATGTAGTACTCTGGGGATACTATGTTTTCTAAAAGTGGATAACTATGCTTTCTTTGGCTTACAGCTTTACAGCATGAGTTTGACACCAGGTATCTGTCTCTATGATACCCTTTTGGAGAATGTGTGTGTCATCTGGAGAATAAAGTATAGCCCACAGTATGCATTTTCATCAAACGTGGGTAGACATATCCCTACTGTGTTTGCTTCTACCTAAGAAAGCTATATGCCAAACAAGAGTGGTCCCAGGACTGAATGCAGGTGAATACCACTTGTTACTGGCATAGAATTGTACATGGAGGCTGCAAATGTGACTGTATGTCCTACATCTGTGCGTCAGTTGTCAATCCATCATCTAACAATCATTTATGGTCAGTCTGTTGAGGTTATGTATAATACCAGAATGTGGGATGGGTATGAATTGCTGGTGAGCTATAGCTTGGTTGTGTGGACCTCCCCTCCCTCACCTATAGCCTTGTTAACTGGCTTGAAGTCTACTAGGTGTAGGAGCCATGATCTGGCCTTTAGAGAACCTAAGTGGGTATGGTGCAGTGTTTGCAGGTTCATAATGTCTCTGTTAATGAGTTCCATAATGATGTGCTCCATAGCCTTCCAGATAACATCTGTCTGGCTTATAGGGTGAGAGTTTCCAGGATCTGTTTTAGTTCTACCCTTAATCAATTTATGTTAACATTTGCACTGGGTGTGACGAGGGTGGACAGGATTAGGAATAAGTATATTAGAGGGTCAGCCCAGGTTTGAAGGTTAGTAGAACAAGCCAGATAGGCAGAATTAAGTTGGTCTGTACATGTGCTGAGGAGGGATGCAGAGTATATTGTGAAATAGATGCAAAGGATGAAGCCGCCAGGTAACAGGAAAAGAGGAATGCCTAAGATGAGGTTTATGGCTGTGTTGTGAGATGACATGCAGGTGGATGGTGTGACAGCGTAAGATGCAGCGGGAAGGAAGAAATGGAAACAGATGATCTACTGTGGTGACCCCTAATGGGAGCATCCAAGAGGAGAAGAAAGAGAAGATGTTGTAGTTCAACCCTTGTGGACTGTGAACACCATTACTGTGTGTCATTCCACAAGTATGTAACCTGTATAGAGGCTGCATCTGGACAGAGTGTTTAAGTGAGTGGTGACTTCATATGTCAGCTTCTGTATGACACAGCCAAGGACACTGTCCAGTACCATTACCACTGTGGTTTGGACTTTGATAAAGAGATGTTTTAACTAGAGTGTCTGTGAATCATCAGGTTTTACATTCTTCAGGTCTGGAAATGTGGCCCTTGTGAAATGACAAGGTGGTGAAATCCGCATTCAAACTGCCTGACAAAAAATTGATAATGTCAGTCAGATAAGTGTACTTTGTGACCATTTACATTAACTGTGAACCGATCTGAGATTTTCCCTGTAGATTATAAACAACACTAAAAAAGCTTTAGTGTTGTCTTTGGAATCCTTGCCATTTTGTATTTTTAAGCTTGCCATGTATGTTTAATGAGGGCTTGTATTTTCCCAATGATACTGACCAGAGAGGTCATCCCTTCTTGGTATGTAACTCTTTTTTGGTACAACTTCACACCTTCTATTATATATTTAGTTTATGGCAGGGGTCCATGAGATTAATGCACTTTTACTGTATAAGTGAGAATTTCATGTATTTGTGATAGCACGGTCCATGCAACCCTGTAGGTGAACAGTGTGCATTACTAAAAGATTATGCAGCTAGGACAGTGTTAACCTTAGTAATGCAAACCAATGACAGATAACAACAACAGCATCACCCATAGCGCAGTGTCAACCTGTGTCATACACACACACGGGTACTCAAGTTGCAAAATGTGTGTAGTACAATGCATACTGGCCACCAATAGAAACTATAGAGTGTTAACACTGGCCAATACAGGGCATGTCACCCTGCCCATGTGTCCAACATGCATGTACATGCAGACAGTGCACCTCCACCATGTTCACAAATGGACACCTGCAAACGTGTGTTGCACACACCCCACACTTACTGTCCACTATATAACGCATGCTGACACAACTAGACACATCAGCCAAGTGGCACATGGGCAAACAATTGGAATACACACTGGTGAAAACAATACAAAATTGCTAATTACAAATTAATGCATCATGCCTGCTCAACTACACCTTCAAGGATATTATTACACTTTACTACTGACAACATGCTACACATCCAACCATTGCTATACTTTATTAAAGTCACCCTGTGCATCAGCACCATGTTAGCCTGTTCCTGCATCAATGTTACAGATGACAGGAGGTGGCAGAGGTTTCATCATATGCACAGGGTGTGTTGTTGATTTGCCAGAGGTCTACACTGAGTCATCCAATCGACATGTGTGTGTGAGTGTGTGTGTGTGAGGGCCATGAGTACTGTTATGGGTCAATGTTGATGTCATGTGTGCGGGTATGTGTTTGCCCTAGGTTTCTGGTTTATGTGTGTGTGTGCCTGCATGCACACAGTTCCACCATGTGGCTGCCATATACGGGGATTTGTGAGACAGCTACAGACTGTACCTGGCAGGCTTTACAGATCACCATCTCTGGCCATGGATATGGAACCTGTGTCTGGCAGGGGTGCTACAGACAGTATCAGGTACTAATCCAGATTGGGTACTATCCGAAGAGGTTGACATATGTCCACTGGATCCAAGACCCTGCTGGGACTGGCCAGAGCCACGTGCACATGGTCTGCTAGGACGGTCTATGGAAAGCCCCCCCCCAACATTTCTGGGGCTGGTACTGGCACTACGGGAGTGGCTGTGACTTGCTGGACGTCCACGTTGACCTCCAGCTTGTGATATTGCTGGCATACATCCACGTCAATGTCTCAACAGTCCCGCACTGTCCTGACACATGGACATGACATTGTGGAGGACATCCAATGTCTCACCCCAACGTCTATCAATGACCTCAGTGTAGTTACGTATGGCACCTGCTAGGTCATGGATACTGTCATTTACAGAGGTGTAATGAGCCCTCTGTGCCCTTAGCCCCTGCCTGGTGTACCACTCCATTTGTGTCTGTGCCTCCATGACAGCCTGGAACATGCGTGTGGTAGAAAGAATTGTGGCACATCTGTCAGGGGCATGATAACCAGCAGTGCTCTGGCAAGAACCCCTGGGCATCTGCCTATGTGGTATCGTTCCAGACATCTGGCTATGGCTGCTGTGTCCTGATACATGTGCCATAGAGACCACACTGTCCTGGCCAGTGCCAACCATACACTGTCCCTCAGCTAAGGGCAATGATGATGATGGATCTACCGGCAGTATGACTGTGTGCATGGATGGGGTGGAGACTTGTGTACTGTCAATTGGTGGCCCAACAACAGACCCTGACAAACCTGCCTGTGCCTCAACACACCTATCCTCATCATCACTGTCTGTCTCAGTGACATCAGGTTCCCTGCTGTACTGAAACAGCCCCACCTCGCCACTTGTGAGAGGACAACAGGAAACACACTTTAAGACCTGAACATGACTTCAGACCACATGCACCCATGCACACATGCACACATGTACACATGCAGACACACAAAATTACACTCCTCCCGAAAGCAGACACACACAACACCAGCAATCACAGAACATACACAATAGCAGGTGATGGTGGGGTACAGTATCACAAGCAAAACAGTCATATCACACATGTCAGCATGCAGGACATGTGTTGCTCAACAGCATGCATGGCAAGTGTAGTCAGTCCTTGTTACTAACAGTATACATGGCTTTGATGCATGTGTTATTAGATAATGGCCCTCCCCGGAACATAATGCATACATGGACACAACATTGCTGTGCAGGTATTCATAACCCTGTAATGTACTGTGCACCATAACTCACAGGTGTATATACCATTGCTGGATGTGTACCTGTGTGTCAGGTAGGTATCCAATGCTGATTACAGCCTCTGTGTCGTTAGCAAATAATTGTGGACACATTTTTAGTACATGCATTATGAGTATTCACACAACATCATCAGTGGTGCATGGATAATTGATGGAATACCATTCGGCCACATACCCAACGTACGGTACTTATGGTGAGTGTAGATCATATTGTGGGCATGCCAGTCTCATCCATGACATGGCATGCTAAAACACAATTGCATATTTAAACACTACACATACCCAATATGTATCATATGACCTAGCCACTCAATAGCATCACAAGACATATATGTGTCAGTTGTGCAAATGGTGATTGGTATGCATACTGTTTAGAGATGCATATGTGTGCACACATGCATCATTATGGTGTGTAGCAATGACAGCTATGTGTAGTACTGCGGTTACAATAACTGGATGGGGTATAGTACCATAGCCATCATCATGAAGCATCAGGTGGTCACTCAAGACTACAAATGTTTCACAAACCAGCACTAATCATGCTGTGCCAGAACTGTATTACCTTGGCTAAATTCACCATTTCACAACCAGTTGATACGTGAGTTTGTAAGGAGGCGAATAAAGAGCATTCCCTGACATGAATGTGTAGTGTGTTGCAGAGTGTTTAAATGCCCCAGGATAGGCCTGTACCCCGAGGGTATATTATGTGTAATGTGTGGATGAGATTTTGGATACTGGAGTGTGTCTTTACAGAGGGTTTGGGAATCCTTTATGTGTAGCATGTTAAAATGCTCTATGTATGACATAGATGTGTATGTTATGTGCATGTTGAGTATCAACTGTGCCTATCCAATGGTCACTGCAGTCTAGCCACATTTGTTTGAGATGGTCTGGGTATTGCATGTGTTTGAGGCAGCTAATCACATTAACGAGATGTGCGTGCTCTTACACCAAACATGCACAGCATGCATTATGGGTAGGTGTGTTACATGTGTACATGGCCTACACCTTAACTATGACATGCACCTTTTATTTACAATAATAAATGTAGAACACACTCACCAGCATCTGTCCGCTGCCTTGATGTCACCCCAGAGGGACCTACATATGGATGAGGCAATCTGTCAGTGGCCACAACTGTGGCATTGCTACTGTGTGTTTGCAATCTTACAGTACAACAGTTTACATTCACAGGGCTACAGATTATGTTCCAAATCATCAGTATTGCACAACAGGCTCCACATCTTTGAACGACACACTCCACATCTCACATATGCATGATCTACCAATACAGATAACAGTAGTCTACAGATATGCCATGTTACCTGCAGGCTACATGTGTGCTTGCTGGGTGGCTCCAACCTCCATCATGGTGTATGTGTGCTGCCACCAGGCTCATGAGCAGCTCCTCAACTCTGGTGAGGGGGGGATGGATATTAACACCACCTCCTGTTGCAAGCTGTTATCTACGCACATCAATGGCACGCTGATGGACATGTCTGAGAAGATCACTGCAGTGGTGGCGTACCTACTCATATGTCTGGTTATGCAGGCCTACCTTATTGACCCTGTGGACATCTTGCCACATTGCAGTATGCTCTTGCTGGTCCTGGCTAGTTCATGAGAACATGAGACAGTAGTGCTGAATCATACTGCTAGTAATGATATCATCTTCAGCACTACTGTAACTCGGGTTCCTGTGGTGGGCCATGATTCATGGAAGACATAAATACAAAAATATGTCTGAGCAAGTCATATGGCACATTTAACATTATACAGTACAGATATCACTGAACTGCCATATATAGCAACCTATAAGCTAACCAAGAGTGAAACACTGTAACTGACACTTATCACTGCTCATCCCACAACTGCTTGAAAGTGCTTTGCTCACTCTCTATGTAATGAACCATGTTCTGCACAGCAACAAAATAAAATCACTATATAAGACTATACAAGAGTACCTGGCACACTGTATGCAACACAATGCACCACATAGCCACAGCAGATATACATCAAGCTGATGTGTAAAGAAATATATCATCCATCACAATCACTGTAAGGCCAGTAAATGTATTACTATTATAAAACACAACTTGATAATGCCAAACCCATGGCCAAAATATGTGCACAATTGGGAATATAGGTCACATACTGCTGTAGTACACTATGAATGTTGATAGATACGCATTTATATGTATTACCACACATATGTCAAAGGACATGTTACAGACATACCCACACACACATCAGACATAATTGCAGGACATAAAGGTATGACAACCCAGATAAGCTTTCAGTGTGTACTATACAGTATTGTGTGTCAGTACTTACACAACCTTAATCTTGAGAAATGTAATCTTTGATGAATACAGGGACCACACAAAACAGTGGATGCAAGCATTGCGGACATACACCATACTTTGCTTCAAGTAGTACTACAGTACACACAGGATTTGCATTCAACATCGGTACCAATCAATAATCATAGATGTAGTGCTTTAAACACACCCTAGTTAAAACCAAGGGACGTAATCACACTGTATGCAATCGCACTTGTTCTGCCTAGCAACAGAGTACACAGCTTTTGCTAGTATCAAAGCAAGGGCCCATAATACCATAACATAAACAGTTTCCCACTAAGCTATCCCACAGATACATATCTTTGACGTATTCAAAAACATATTGACCATCACAGTCAACAGTACAGAGAATCTATTGCAACAAGTAGATGTAGGTGTGTATGAGTATACATATATGTATATATATATATATATATATATATATATATATATATATGTAAGCACATATACATTTCACCTTTCATTGTGAGAATATCAATTATACAAAGGATGTAAGGTGTACAGTAATGTAATAAAATCGCACAGTCTTGGGATAAATGCATTGAAGGTGTTCACAGCCCAGGTAGCTTTAGCAGGCCTTACTGGCTTCAACTTTGCTAACTGAACAAACTACCCACAGTGTTTAATCACCACATGTCATATACCAGCACTGTATGCTGTTTTGTTTGTCACACACTAAAACCTACATACAAATATGCGCATACTAACCTTCACCAACATATATATCTCCCCCTTTCACAAACAGTTGCAATATGTCCCCTGCTCTATGCACATATACAGATGTGAATATATATGGGACATATATATTTCTCCGTATATGTGTGGCATACACACACAAGGTCCACACTGTTGTAAGTCCCTGGACCTCACAGCTGAACTGTTGGGCCTTGCTGCAACACAAACAGGTGCCACATATGAACACAGACTAATATTATGGGGGGTATATATGGCAACAGATGCTAGATAGGCATACTAGACTGCTACAGCAGTTGCCAATGCTAAGCTACACTTTACTATGACTATCATGCATATGTTGTTCTGTCACATCCAGGTTTATATAATGTCAGCGCTAATCCCTCCAACAGCCATTGGCCACACTACTGTACAGAACACAGATAACATGGATCATATCTTTGACATTTAATGCTGAGCTACACATTTCACAGGTATGTCCCACTGCCCACAGGTACACACAGTATTGTCCATAGCAGTAGTTAAGCAGAACATCTGTGCATAAAGAAGTACTGCTGCCACATATTAATGTTTCACATTATGTGGACTATTCTTCAATAACATCTACTACACGCCAGTAAATACATATGTGTCACATACCTTTCCTTTGTATGATTTGGTAATATTTTTTTTTCCTTTTTTCTGTCTCTCCCTCTCTCTCTCTGTTAGTCTCTGCAGTAGAGTGATTGAGTTTGTTGGCAGAGATTGCAGCCTGCTTTTGTAGGAATTTGCCCATGAGCATGTGATGGCCTCTGCACCAATTAGTGGCCACCATTTGCTAATTGCATGCAGCCTGCTGTGTAGTAACTGCAGTAATCACTGTCATAGCAACCCAGTACTATAAATTGCTGACTCATGTAGGCATGGCCCTTTCAGCTTTCCAAGATGGTGATCATCCTTGTTTGGTGTGGACATCATTGTTTAAGACAGAAGGTTGGTATAGTTCTTATATCAGAAGCCAGGGTTGTAGCCAGAGATTTACATTTTGTACTCAGACCTAATGTTGCTGCTTCCAGTACCCACTTTTCAGTGTAGAAATGTACTCACCCCTCAAAATGCTACCCCAAGATATATGGAAAGATGTACTTTCTTTTCAACTGTTATAATTAACTGCCATACAAAGCTAGTTATAGAGATGTATTCCTTTGGCACAATAATTGTTTGTGAACTGCTATACTGTGAATATTCATTTACTCAGTCCTAAACAGTTTGTGCTTTTTTAGGGTTGACATTAGCACAAGCTGCTCAGAAAAAACTGGACACATTTCAGTACTGTGAGTATGCTTACCTACATCCTTGGTATACCCTGCACACACAGGTATATTCTACATTTGGGTAGGGTTGCAGAAGTACAGAGAGTGTAAGTAGTATTGTGTGGATTTTATCTTGCTGGACTTACAGGGTTGCTGTGTACATGTTAATTTATCAAGGCAAGTAGTCTGTCTGTGTAACTCCCAACTGTGGACCTATCCACATGATAGCCAGAGAATAGCCTGTTATTTTTTGTCTGTGCACCACACAGGTCTTTTCAGCAATAGAGCAATGGCATTCTGTACATGGCTACATCCATTTGTATTTCAGTGCCGTATTCCTACATAAGGGTATGCTTCCAAAACTCCTTCCAAAGCTATTTGCACAGTGTGTAACAGCAGAAAGGCTGATATGCATCTGTTTTTCTGCCTCTGCCAGACCTCTCAACCAATCAGGTACATATTTGAACAGACTCAGGGAAAAGTCAAGAAAAAGTCAGAGACAATCAGGGACACCTTTAAAATATTAGTGCCATTAAGTTGAAACATTGAGAGAATCAGAGCATATGAATTAATACACCTTTTCTGAAGTAAAAGAAGTGTCTAACTCTTAATTATTGCCATTATTCATTAAGTAAAATTCACCACCTTTCTGGCCGAAGTCAGTAGTTTTAGGAGGGATTCAGAGGGACAGAGCTAAAATTTGTGTCAAAATCAGGGACATCCCTGAAAATTAGGGACAGTTGGGAGATATGGCCTCTGCCTTAAAAGATATGCCAGTGTTTGTCCTGCTGTGATACTATGTGGGGTTGTAAAGTGATGGGGTAACATTATTTCCTGCTAGAATGGCTGCTTCTCTTATCACAGCCATGTAATTTAATCCCACAACAACTGTTGGTCAACATCCACAGAACAAGTTGTGTGGTACGGTATTCCTAATTTTCCTTTACATTCACTCATTCTGATGCATGCTATAATTATTTTATCACCAACTTGATGTATATCTACTGTGGCTTAGTGGTACTTCATGTTGTGTAGTGTGTGCAAGGTCCGTGGTTCGAGACTTATAGAGGTGTTTTATTTTGCTCCTGAGCAGAACAAGGGCCCTCACATACAGAGTGACTAAGGCACTTTTCAACAGTTGTAAGCTGGTTTGCACGGGTTTGCGCATTGCTGCGCATTCCTTAGTCAAATGCAAACAAGCACAAATCCGCGCAAACCCGCTAATTTCTGCTTAATAGTGCTTACTCCCATTCACCCCCGCGCTAATTTCTTTGAAAGAAAAGAAAAATGGGGAGATAGGAAAGTGGTGAAAAAGGGGCACAAACAGGGAAAGACAGTATGGAAAATAGCTTGGCATGTGCAGGATGGGTGTATGGAAGGTCCATAGCTGCCCATTTCTTCAACAGCAACAGCTGTGCATATGCAATAAATTTGGAGGTAGATATGAACCCTTCAACCCCTGAGAGTGGGGTGAGGACAACAAAGTATGCTGTAATGCCAATTAAATAACATTTCATGTGTCCAGTGAACATGTGTGCAAAATGGGCAATTATGTATGGGGCATAATTTTTTTTTTGGGAGCAGATTGCCCTTTTTTTTTTAGGTGAGAGTGGAATGTGGGGTAGGGGAAGTAGGTATATTTGGGGAGGTAGGTTGGGGAGGTAAATAGACAAGACAAACAAGATGCATACAGGGGCAGTATATGACACATGTGGTGGGTGAACACCTTTGACGGGGAGGGATGTTTGGAAATCACAAGCCTATGAGCCCCCAGATGGAAACAGTGGGACTGAGGTCCCCACCCATGGGCAGTCACCACTGCACCTTCACGGCCCAGAGGGTGTTTGTGCTGGGGGCTGTGTAGGAGGGGCAGGCTGACCTGGGAGTTGTGCCACTTGGGCCTCAAGCTGGCATAGAGGTTCTGCAACAGAATATTCAATCTCTCTATGCACCACAGCCCGGACCGTTCGAAGGGTGATAGGTGTCCCTCCACCCACGCTTGCACGGGGGGTGAGCCCCATCCCCTGCAGTGCTTCCACCCGAAGGTGGCACAGGGCCAACAGAGGAGGAGGTCCCAGGCTGGGCACCAGATCTGCTGGTGCCAGGTGCCATGGCCAGCTGAGGTGGGACAGGTGGGTCCGCTAGGACCGGCCTTCCCATACGAACTATGTTTTGGAGATTTTAATAAAGATATGGGTTATTAACAGTCAAAAGCATTCCCAATTAGTTATAACAGCATGCAGAAGTATTCCCATTAACCCAACACACCAGATTGTCAACAGTTGAAAAGCAAGCATAACACATGCATGTATAGAACAATAGTGGACATTACAACAGCATGCAGGTTGAATTGATGGCAACAGGCCACCAATATTGTGGTATTTTAACAGGGCACATGCATAGAAATTAATGCAAATATTTATAAACCAATAGGACATATGTCCCAACAAATATTTTGAGATTAGACATACCAATTGAGGTGTGGAATTGCATTATTTATGCACATACAGTAGGGTGGGAAAAGATAGCTCAATTAACAACTAATATGTCCTTCTAGTTTTCACTACATTCCTATTAACTGCAGTTATATGTACCTTACATGTATTATTACACTACCCAATGTCCTTATATTGTGCAACTGGATTTTGCTAGATCATTATATACATGAGCTGTATCTTACATACAAACTGTCCAAGATGCAGATGTTACTGCAACATATTTTGAGAGTTTCTCACATACACTACTGCTAAGATGGTACATTGACAGATCTACTTTCATATAATTATCTAGGTATGTTCAGGAGAAATTTATCAGTTATATGTTAACAGCTCCCTACATTTCTGGCAGCACACTGACATTTCTGGGGAACACAATACCAAGTTACTCATGTGCCAGATTAACCTGTACATGCTGGCCATTAACCAACAGTTGAGGCTGTACATATGCATACAAGCTACTGGCACTCCCTTCATCCACGTTATATGGGCCTACCCAAGTGTGGGTTGACATTGCTTAATACAACACTACTATTTGTAGAATGCAACAGTACAACAACATATCAAAGAAAATGACACAGATGCACTCCATGAATCATACATTTATTAAAGGATTATTACACCTTTATTTATTGGGTTAAAAGACTTTTTGAAGGCTCTCTCATTTATTTTATATAACAGTACATGCAGAATAATTACTAACCTGCCTGATGACGCAGCCTTTGCAGCCTATCTTCATGAGCTTGCTGGGTCATAGCTCTGACACCTGCAGCTGTGAAATAAATGCAGTGATATTGAGACATACCTATCCATAGTATAGATGAGCATAGCAATTCTTAACTACTTAATACAATGGCTACTTACTCAGTACTGGGGCATTAGGCATTGTACAGGATTCCTCGATCCACTGGTCCAGTTGATCCTCTCTATGTCGCTTCAGGTCAGAATAATGGTGCCTGACCTGCTCACCAGTCCGAGGAACACCAGTGGCACTGGTGAGATCATGGGCAAGACTGTTCCAGGCCTCCGTTTTATATTGGGTACCCTGGTACTGGCCCCACAGGAGTCTTTCCTCATGATTGTGGACAAGGAGCCAAACCATTACTTTGGACTCCTGGATGCTCCAGCATTATGCTCTAAATCGAGTGCCTTCTCCAACACCAGCCATGCTGACTGCAGAAGGAAGCTACAACCAGTTACAGCAAGTATTCCCACCTGTGGAGCTTAAATATGTCTCATTTCCCACACTTATTTGTGATTGGCCAGTTTTGGAAAAACTCAGCTGTAGGCATGCCTGCTTAGCTGATGTTGGCAATGTTTAAAATTCCTTTGATAGATATGTGTCTGTTGCAAGTGCATGTTTATGAAATGCTGTCATGACTTAGTGGTTAAGTACTGTGACTATAGTGCACAGTCTCCTGAGTTCGAGCCCTGTCACTGCTTTTTATTTTCCTGCTGGGCAGACCTGACTGGTTAATGTACAGTAAAGGATGTGTGGGCATGTTTAACCAACTTTGCTCAACTTTGCCCGACTTTGCCCAACATTGCTCACTATTGCTCTACATTACTCGACGTTGCCTGATGTTGTCCAACATTGTGCTGGCTAGCCCAGTGCACAGCTATGCACAAATATGTTGCATTTGCTCTGGTTAGCGCGGTGTGTTGCTACACGCAATTGTATTTAAATATGCTCAATAATGGTAAAATGTGCTTAGCAGTGCTTTATATTGCTTAAAATAGGGTACTCATGCCTGAGAATGCATAACCATTTCACCTTCATATATATATATATATATATATATATATATATATATATATATATATATATATATATAATTCGTTCACTGCTACATTTAACATTTCAATGCTTTTTAAAAAACTTATAAATAAAAAATGTCAGGAAATATTTTTGTATACAGATTTCCAACAGAAAATGGAATGTGCAGTAGTGGGACTTGAACCGGGAATGCCTCCTCTTTGTGTGAAGGCTCTAACCACTACATTAGCACTATTTTGCTTAATTTGCATATATTTTTCTTATTATCCTCTTGTGGTGTGTAAGCTGCTAACTGTAGCTAAGCAATGGGCAAACCCATGCAAACCCGCACAAATACGGGCAGCTATATCAGATGAAAAAAAAATCTTTTTATTTTTAATTTTGTCAGTTGTTTAACATACGGGGGAGTGTAGTGTTACATTGTACACATGTGAGCGGACTCGCTCATGTAACTCAAAATTGCGGTGTTTCTTCATTGCAGGGGCGTGGATTTCTGGATTGCTCGGCAGTCCGACATGCCCCCTACACTTGTCCATGCTCCGTGTAAGCTTTAGAGTTGAGGCAACACGCTCTCATTAATATGCATGGCGTGCTGCCATCATACTCTTACACTGGCACTTCCGTGTAAGACTAATCTAGTCTTACACGGAAGATTAGTAAATCCGGGGGATTGTCTTCTGTTATGTTACTAATAACACAGCATTATATGATTTAACCCTGGGATATACAGAAATATGAGTCATGCAGCTGTGCCAAGGTTAAAGCGAGAAAGCCAAGTAGAGTGATAGGGCCCTAAGTTAATTAACAAAGTAATAAGAGGCAATTAGCACTACAATGATCATCTCATTAAGGGATAAACTCACACAAATGGCATTATGCTTAAACAGAAGAGTGTAGTATGATTGTGGTCATGTGATTTGCAAATAGTAGCATGTATGTAATAAGCATATCGCCATACATATTCACATTTGCAAGATTGCACTACTAAAAGAACTGCTGAGAGCAATAATAAGGGTCCCCTAGAAAAGTCTGTATCAATATCTATCTATCTATATATCTATCTATCTATCTATCTATCTATCTATCTATCTGTCTGTCTGTCTGTGTGTGTGTGTGTGTGTGTGTGTGTGTGTGTGTGTGTACAGTATAGAATAGTGTAGCATGACACAATTAGGAAGAGTAAGCAGGAGAAGACATGGAAGGGCACACAGAAGAAAGGAGTACTAGCAGAAGGGTATACTTTTTGGGACAGGTGCCCACTTATTAAGAAGCATAGTGGGGATGTAAGAGGAAATGGGGAAGGAAAGAGGGTGTAGGGTATATTTTTGGACAAGTACCCACTTTTTAAGACATTTAGCGGAATATAAGGGGAAATGGGGGAAGAAAAGAGGGCAGAGATATGGTAGCAGAGACAGACAAAATAAACACAAATCATAGACAAAGACCAAAAAGGAATATGCTGACACAAATGTATAGCAATTGATAGAAACATAAAGAATATGGGAAGACATTTAAGGATGGAGAATAGAGAAGTACAGTAGATGATGGAAGTGAAACACAGGGAAGGGGAGCACTATCAAGGAGTATAGTTTGGGGCAATTGCTCCCTTTCTCACTTCCCAGGACAGCCAATAACCAAAGGTCAGTAACTTCCATAGCCATTGTCTCTGCTGGTCCTACCTCTATTGATATAGTCAACAATATCAGGCAGTAGCATGACTCTTCTACCTGCACATGGATGTTTTCCAGGAGGCCAGTGTGAGCATCATGCTTCTAGTCCACCAATTCTGTTATCATCTCCTCCAACTCCTGCTGCTGTATAACATATAGTGAAGCTGCAGTCAGGTTACCTGAAGATATGACAACACCCTCTCCTCCAGTGAGCCACCACTAGAGGGTAGCATGGAACTCTGCACATTGATACTCCCAACTGAGTGACCAGTATAACCTTATGCAGAGGCAGAAATGGAGGTAGATGGAGACCCAGCAGGAGAAGGATGGTCAGGACGATAGTGTGGTACCACTGCCACTCCACAGACATAGCTGTGGATGACACTACATAGAGTAGTAACAGAAGCAGAGAAAAATAAAGATAAATAAAACAAACATTAAATAAATAAATAAAGGAAATACAGACAGAAGAAAAGAGAAAGAAATATACACATGGTGCATGTGTGACCCTTACCTCTATACATCATAGCTACATCAACTGCATGCCAGAAATATACACAGGCAATGAGCACATGCATACCTTTTGATGCAGGATGAATCCATTGCAGTCCTGATTTCCCCGAGTAAAAGAAATGCAGAATGTTATGTGTGAGTGCAATGTGTAGAATTGTACACTAGTGTTGGCTTGCAGTGACATGTGATACAACTCACATTGCTCATCCTCAACAGATTTGCAGACGATCATCACCTGAGCTGTAGATGTTCAGATCTGAAGGCCTGATGTTCCTGGTTTGCTGTAATGTACATGGTGAACATACTTCTCAACCTCTTAGAGCAAGAAATCTGGACAAAGCCAGAAATAAAAGTGGAACAAAGGCCCAAACTTTGGGGCAATTTTTAAATATTGCTCTTCCAAACTTAGAAAGTTGATAAAATAACAGGTTTTTGCATTAGCATGAATGTTCTGAAGGATATGAAGTCTGAAACTCAAATTGTCTGTCATTGTTTTTGAACTTCAATCTTTAATGATTTACCACTAATTTGCCAGAAAAATCACAATTTTATAGAAAATGGACCAAACATATAAGGCATATTTATTCATATAATATATATAATATGATCTGGACATTCTGCGAAAATCTGTACAGTTGAGAAGTATGATGATGAAGTCTATGTACAGAAGATGGATGAGCTAACAATGTGCTACATGACAGGCATTTGTCCCTACCCACCTTGGATACTGACACATCCAATACATCAACCGGAGTCAATGTCCTCTTATTTTCACCTCTGACTTTTGTTAAGAACTGCTCTACCTCTGTAAGCTGGCAATGTGTCACTTCACTGTTTTACCATAACCCCATTCTCACTCATCCTCACATTATTTCTGTTATAATCCCTTCCCTCCCACATTCATCTAGCCAATCATATCCCATCCCATTTTACACACTTCCCACTGCATATTCTACTCATCCCAAACTTATTACAACTACCTTCCCCTATTATTTTCCAAACATTGCAGTCTAACCTATTCAAACCAAATACAAAACTTAATTGGATCCATTGCCCACCACAAGCATCAATGCAGCTCAGATCCACTGAAGCAACTATCCTTAGCATTCTAAAAAATGTAATACAGATAACCTAACAATATGAAGACATTTCAGCCTTAATTTAATTTCTCCTTTATGCATAAAGCTTAATAATGTTTTTCACTAGTACACCTAATTCATTGTGTCACCTCAATGACCAGACTCACTTATAACATAGGAAATGAAATTCTTTTAAATTTCATAATAACATAGGCAATGGTACTTTTTCAGATCCATTTTTAATTAACACCCTAAGTAAGTTTAAAGATGTTGAACTTCTACCCAATAACCACAGTGGCCACTTTCCAGTTCATGTTCTTCTCACCTTATGGACACAGTTGATCAACAAGATTTAATCAGATTTTAAGATTAAACTTACTTTTGATTGAAATGCAATTTCCTTGAATAAATACACCAACTGGACAAGGAAAACAAACAGTCTCCTTTTAGAATCAGTGGAAACAAATGACCAATAATTTACAGATGTAGTCTGTCCACACAGTAGTACTGTTAAATAAAGGGTGTTTGCAACCCTAATGTTTAGGGTTGGGGTTAGGAGCATGGATTCTCAGCCCTGCATCACCTTTGTCACATGTGCTAATCCTAACCCACCCCTGTCCTAGCCCCAACTCTTCACATTAGAGTAACAAACATACTTTCCTTAACAGATTGACTAAACACACATACACACACACACACACACACACACACACACACACACACACACACACACACACACACACACACACACACACACGCACACACACACACACACACACACACACACACACACACACACACACACACACACACACACACACACACAAACACAAACAAACATAGCATGTCTATCCCCCCTCCTTTGTTCTAATGTGGAAACCATCTCAAATAATACACACTCAACCTTAGCGCCAACACTTTTATTCGTTTCTGCATTACTACCATTTCTGCTTACCTAACATCGAGCAATGCATGCTTCTGAATTGTTCATACAGTCAACAAATTATGCCTTTATTTCTACAACCAGCACAAAGTTTGATCAAATGTGTGGAACTATATGCATACATGTCTATGTATCTATACATACATACACACACACACACACGTGTATATATAAATATATATATATATATATATATATATATATATATATATATATATATATATATATATATATATATATATATATATATATGTATATATATATATATATATATATCTACCTTGCTAGCTACCTTATTATGTCTATCTGTTTATCCATCTATTTATCTTTCAGTCTATACATACATACATATATATATATATATATATATATATATATATATATATATATATATATATATAGTTATATGGTATACATGACTTTGGTAGAAAGTTCACTACATTAAAGTGAGAAAAAAGATGGTATGTGTTGTTGAAAATCACAGGATTGCACATACCATTTTGTGTGTGTGTGTGTTTGTGTGTGTGTGTGTGTGTGTGTGTGTGTGTGTGTGTGTGTGTGTGTGTGTATGTGTGTGTGTGGGCGCACAATGATTATCATTGGGGTTGGTCATACCATACCTTTCAATCTCTTAGAGCATGAAATCTGGACAAAGTCATAAATAATGGGAGAACAAAGAGCCAAAAATAGGAACAATTTTTAAATATTGCTCTTACAAAGTTAGGAAGTTGATAGAATAACAGGTTTTTCATTAGCATGAATTTTCTGAAGGGTATGGAGTCTGAATCTCAAATGTTTGTCATTATGTTATGACTTCAGTTCTCAATGATTTGCCAATAATTTACCAGAAAACTGCAACTTTATGAGAAACAGGCCAAAAATATGAGGCAAAAATCTGGACATTCTGTGAAAATCTGTACAGTTGAGAGGTATACCTCTCAAAGGTCCCTGATATGGGAGAATTTCCTTCATTTTGCCTCATGGTTTTTCCCCTTGTTCCTCACAGAATTTATGGTTTTCTGTTAAATCATTGTGGATTGCAGCCAGTCAGTAGTGTCAGCTGTTAGAGTTTCATACTTCTTATTTTTCAGAAAATGCATTTTGACACAAATCCTGTTCTTAAATTATCTTTTCTAAGTGAATTAAAATAGACAGAAAAATTGTCCCTAATTTTAGACATTTGTCCCTTGTTATTTTTGGCTTTGTCTTGAACTCTTTTGTTAAGAGGTATTAACTAGATACTGGTGAAGTTTCCTGGAAGATATTAATGCTTCCTGTGAGCACTCATTGTTTACCATTTGGATCCCACATGATCTCTATATTGTTGTTTTGGTGATGCTAGGTATGTGGGAATATAAATAATCAAGATGTGCTTCTCAGCTTGTGAAAGTTTAACAGCAGGCATTACTGGGCATAAAAGAATGTTTAGCAATTACAATGATCAGACAGTGATGGTACCGTTCATAGGTGCATAGGTATATACCAGAATAGTAAATACTGTTACCTTTATAAGCCTTGTTATGCAACTCAACCCAGTTTTGTCCCTATGTATCATGGGCATTTATTAGGAGGAGTTATGTTAGGACATTTCTAGAGGTTATGTGGGATGGCATGTTAATTTGGGCATTACTGTCTGCCTCTAACTAACAGATACAAGGAAGCCAGACTTGTGATACAATTCTGATTTCCCATCTATTGGTCAAGGTTACATTTAAATATTGTCAAGTGGAACTAGCAGGCATACACATGCAGGCACACTATTATTTGACAAAAGAGACCACCATCAGGAAGCAGATTAAATAATAAGTAGCAAAAGCTTCATAGCACAAGGGTTTACCATGAAAAATTAGAGGATAGCTTTCCAGGCAAGGAATCTAAAAAGTCAGACGAATGAGCAGTTGCAAGGAAAATGGTTTTCTAACACTTGGCAGGGTAAATGAAGATGCAAAGAGCAGAATAGTTGCACTTTTGGTATAGCATGGGCACACAGTCAGTAAACAGATCCAGTTCTTGCATTTACAGTAACAGTTTTTACATTGTTTATGCACTCAGTTTCAGACTACATTGACAGCACATATCCCTTCAGTATGATCTGTTTAAGCAATCATTGTTTTCCTGAATATTTCCTCTACTCTGTGTGCACTAACCAGGCTTTTAAACAGAGTAAATTCATTGTGAGTCTGTTTTTGGGAGTTACCCTAAATTTGCATTTAGTCAGAAATATTGAAAGTAATTATATTCTCTATTTGTCTTATTACATTCTGTTATTCTTTTAATTGCTTATTTATTCATTTCAATTTTGTTTTCAGGAAAGTCTGACTGAAAAAAGCAACCCCTTTTCAGTGGAGGCCTAGGGATTATTCTATGCAAAAGAGAAACATATTCCTATGCATACTCATAATATACTGAAGAAAATACATGAGACAGACAATTAATGAACAATTTTAAATTTTGGTTAGTATAAAATGAAAAACTTAAATGAATTAAAAACATTGAAGGAGTTTCAAGATGTGTCAAAATATTTAAATTCAATGCCTCTGAGATAATTTAAAGCTAAAACTTAATGAACCCCAAATGGTGTAAGGAACTAGCATACCTGAATACTTGAATAAGATCTAAGGCTTAATTATAGCAGTGGAAAAAGGAAGACTTTTATATAATATGAGAATATAGTTAGCAGGTGATTGACTTTTGCAACTATTTTCTTGTATATAAGCAAAACAAATGTAGAGCTAAAACTAAGACATTTTTGTTAAAAGTGATTAAATGTACAGTACAAAATTTAAAGTTTGTTTAAATTATTAGCAGTGAAAAAATGTTAAAGCAAAATACATTGATTAGGTCTATATATTGTTAAATTTAAATTAGATAAGTTTAATGGCAGTTTGATTCATAACAGGCCCACTTCTTATATTCATTATTTGAAACTCCCCAAATTGTCTCTGGAATTGATTTTAGATTTGAATGTGACCACTGGTAACATTAGGACCTTAACTCTGATTAGATACATCAGTTATAGGGAAGATTCAATAGAAATGACAGATAGTAACTACCAAAGCAATGTACAGCAGACAAAGTCAATTGTGAGAGAATATTTTGTGCACCGTCTTTCTAGTTAAGAAGATAAAGAAGACGCCACCAGTTCAGCTTCTAACAGGAGAGAACTGCAATAAAAAATGCTGCAATTAGTTTGAAATATGAGCATATGTCCACATACTATTCAAGGAATTCAGGGCTGTAAAGACTTTGAGCTGATAAATGTATCGTATTTTACCTTTAGCTATTAGACAGTGATAGCAGATACAGATTTAGATAATGGAGTCAATTCTCAAAGGGGAAGATTCATAAAGTAACAGAGGCTACAGTAGTGTGAGAATAAAGGTATGCTGGAAAGCTCAGTGCTTCCAAGAACTGTACACCATATTTAGGCACAGGATTCATCTTGTCATATATATGAATCATCCTCTTTTGCATGACAACTATGGCCATAAAATAAGGTCTGTCAATGACTCAGGCATGTCCTTCCAGGTGATATAAAAAATGGTCGTGTTTTAAGCTTTGATGATTTCAGTTTATTTTATATCACAATACACGTTTCCCTCCACATCTTCTTTTAAAATTCTTTTAATGCATCTCTCCCTCTCCAGCTTTAACCATATAATACAAAGAAATTTTGCTTCCTGTCCCAGGGGTTTATTGGATACCCACCTCCGCGATGAAGCACATACATAAAACATAGCTTAAAAGATCCCTACTAAAATCCCCACAGTTGCCTGCTGAGCCATAAACATCAATGCAACACCACAAAAAAAAAAAAAAAAACAAAAAAGAAACAAAAAAAAACAACAAACCAGGTTATGAAGGAATGCACAGTGACAACTCACACAATCAACACATTCATTTTGCAGACCCTAACCATTTGTTAGTCCTATAGTAGTAGTAGTATAAGGCTGATGTGGCCCCTCTGGGCCTAATACATGACATATACCCACATAATGTTTCCTGTGATGGGCACAGATGGGCTGATTTTACTGGGTATTGAAGTGAGCATTACACTGTGCATTCATGCACATTTCGATATCAACTAGTGATACCATGTGAATATCAGAGACATCAGCCTCAACTTCAATGATCTTTAAAGCTATCCTAGCTCATTCCATGATATAACACAGACAAATGAATGCATTTTCCTGAGACAATCCAGAAACACAGCTCAAGGATGCCTTCCACAGAAGCCCATCTGACATCATTGCTTGAGAATATTGATTGCCCCACTGTACATATTGGGGGATACACCAGATTAAATAAGTCATAGCACATCAATTGGAAAGGACAATAAGAGCATTAACTCACACACAGGCTACATACTGCACAACATACCATCATGGCTACCATTCCACCCCTTCCTCACATTAAAACTACAGACCTTCTCATTCTTAATATGAGCCTTAGAAGCCTAGTTAACAAAATCACAGACTTTCATGCAGTCATTGCACAATACTCGCCAGACATTCTTATAGCAAAAGAAACTTGGCTAAAACCCCATATAAGAGACCCAGACATTCTCCCACAAGGTTATAGTGCACACAGGTTAAACAGGATCAGAAAGAAGAGAAGGGTGGCGGAGTTGCAATCTTCTACAAAGATAATCTAAGCATAGACTACCTACCCATAAATACCCTTATGATAACAACTTTGAAGTCCTAGTAACATGGCTCAGAATCAACCCAAAGAAAAATATTACCATAATAGCCACTTACATACCTCCCAACAATACTCCCTCTGCCATTGAGGAACTCATAGCCTGGACAGTCTCAACCTACACCCATGAAACCATTATCACAGGCGACTTCAACTTAGACTGGAAGGGTTCATATTAGAAGAATGAAAACCCTAAACCGCAAACGCTCACATGAGAGAAAATGCTGGTGATTGAAGTTGCTATTGTGGGGGGCTGTGCCCCCCACCCCGCTAACTATATATTCTAACTCCAAGGTCGCACTACAGTGAGGAAAGGGCAAATATCCCTCTCCTCACTGTAACATGACCCTGCAATCCCACTTTCGATTCCTGGCATTTTTGCTCATGTGAGTGTTCGCGGTTTAGGGTTTTTGTTCTTCTAATATGAACCTGACTGGAACACTTGCACTGGTGATAACCCCTCCACCTTCATAAATCTACATGGTTTCTACCAAACAATCCAGTTTCCCACTCAAACAGATAAACATAGCAAAAGGGACTCTATCTTAGACTGGTCACTTATTAACAGTACCACCCACAACTATCTCTCCGGATACCTTCCAAATAATTTAAGTGACCACAGACCTACCTACTTAATCCATCATCAGCTCAACCCACCCAGAACCATAGCTTACAAAGTCGTACGAAATACCAAAAACTTCTCCAATGACACATTCTTAGACATGCTCAATAAATGCAACTGGACACCACTCCATCATGTCCAACTTGACCAGGCCGTAACATACTTTAATGACACATTTCTAGCTATTCTAAATAGCTTAGCACCAACTTGTTTATGTTAAAAATAGGAGATTGACCTGGATAGCAAAAAAAGCCATTAGACTTCAAAAACTAAGGGACAAAACCTGGTTTCAATACTAGAAACCAAAAGACAATAAAACTCTACTAGCATACCTGCAGCTTCACAATCAAACAAAAAACAACTCAAACTAGGCAAAAAAGCATATTATACATCTATGCAAAACAAATATGAAAACAATCCCAAAATGTTCTGGCAGCAATTAACTCACTCCTCCACCAGGTAAAGCCATAACCCTAGAACCAACAACCAGTAACCAAAGCGTGAGTATTGCCTCATAAATCAACACCTACCTTATAAACACCATCCTTTCCTTAGTTACAGGTAACAGTTCCACCCCACCATCTCTTCCATAACAACTCTTTTGACCTCAAACCTATCCTAACTAACACCATAAGAACAATGCTGAAAAAAAAAAGAAACCTTCTTCCTTAGCAGCTGACCAACTCCACAAGGATTACCTCAAACTTTCAGCTGATGCCATAGTTCTGCCTTTCTCCGTTCTGGTAAATAGGTCTATAGCAGAACAATATGTCCCAAAATTATGGAAAATTTCCTGTATCACCCCACTACATAAAGGAGGAACAGAATTAAACAATTACAGACCCATAGCCATCCTTTCCCCCTGTGTCAAAATACTTGAAAAATGTATCCACACTCAATTATTACAATACCTGTTATCTCACAACCTTATCGCTCCCTCCCAACATGGTTTCAGACTGAAACACAGCACCACCACAGCCCTAATTAATTTCTCTAACACCATCAACCAACTGAAAAATTCAAACCAGCAAGTAGCATCAATCTTCCTAGACATGTCGAAAGTATTTGACACTGTCTGCCATCAGAAATTCCTTAGTACTCTTGCCTCACTAAACCTATCAAATACTTCCCTCTCCTGGTTCCTAAGCTATCTTTCTGACAGACAACAAGCAGTACGATGGAAATCCGAACTCTCACCACTTCTACCTGTCTCGGTCGGAGTCCCCCAAGGGTCCATACTATGACCCTTTCTTTTCATCATCTTCTCCAATGATCTAGCCTCATCCACAACACATGCTAAAGTAATTCAGTATGCAGATGATTCAGATGATTCAGCTTAAATCTGCTCAGGAGATACCTTACCACACCTCCAGATAGTAGCCCAACAAGCTTTTAATGATATAGAAACACATCTAAGTAGATCACAACTAATCCTCAACCCCAAAAAGACACAGTTAATGCTATTTACTAGTAGCAAACAATCACTGACCACACCTCCTTTCACCATTCTCTCAGCAAACAACACAGTCATCCAAACAACTAAGCATACAAAACTCCTAGGCATGATAATCGACAACAAACTCAGATTTGACTAACACATCGCTATCACAATTAGGAAAGTTCACATCAAACCTAGCTCACTGTACGAAAGCAAGCCATTCCTCACTGGCAATACCAGACTAGCCATATCCAGAACCTTCCTCCTCTCTACGCTCCTATATGCTTTCCCCCTCTTTACTAAATTAAAAAAAATCAGACTTAACCAAATTGGAACCTTGCTACAACAAAATAGCCCGCTTCGTAACCAACATTCCCCACCAAACCCACCAGTGTATTGATCTACATCAATTAAATTGGCTTGAGCTACCGAACCTCCTTCATCTCTACCAACATAAATTCACACACAGTATCATCTTCCATCCCGACAGTTGCCCTTCCCTCAAAGAACTTGTTCCTTACTCATGCCCACGAAGTCTAAGAGCTGCAGACAGAAACTTTCTCACAGTACAGAGCTAACAACAGTCATGGTAAAGCCCTATTCTCAAACCATATAGCCAAATTATGGAAGTCTCTACCCCACACCTGAATCTACCTCTTTCAAACTACTACTATCTGACCATGTATCCAAGAACTGGCATTGTTCCGGCTCCAAACCTGACTGATAAGATATCTATAACTCTGTCAACACACTGTCCACTCCTTACCTCATTTTCTCCCTCTCCTCAGTGTTTATTACTACTCAAAATATATATAAAGGAAATCTAATTTGTTCATAACTATTATTTAATATGTACACAGTAATAATTTTTTCTCACAGTGATCTTCACTGAAATGCTTGTGTTTTTTTTCTCGAACCTGTATCTACTAGAAAACTGTATTGAATACTACTTTGTATAGACTAATTAGATGATGTGTATTCTGTATCTTACTGTATGTATACTATTGTACTATCTAATTATTGCATTTTGCTTATATTTCTGTAGAACTTTTCTCCCCGGGCCTCCACTGAAAATGGGCTTCTGGCCTAGTCGAACTTTCCCAGTAAGGAAAATGTAAATAAATAAATAAATAAATCGTACACATGGTGAAGGATTATGGCACAGTTAATTTCTGTGTCATACATAGTGAGAGAACACCCGGTAAATGATAACAGCACTACACAAAGTCATAATGGAGCAGCAACAGATACACAACCATAAAAAACTCAAAATCTATCAGTATCAGTACATATTCTGTAATTTCCAGAGCTCCTAGAAACATCCTGAAGCCATTGAGGATGACATCATTAAGTGCAATCCGAAAAACAAGGTAACCAGGCCCATGCCCAGAAATGTAAACTAGATGAATATTTGGGCTGTTGAAACTATTTTTCTTGCTTGGACATGTCCAACAGTACATTGCAGTATACAAATAGACATGAAAATCATGATATTATTTTGTATAATATTCTACGCAATGTTGTTGTCTATCATACACGTCAACAAAGGCAACCCATAGATATTCACCCATGCCTGCCAACATCACACAGAACAGTAATACTGTTTGCAGAAACTAGATTATACTAATATGCCTCCACCCCACCATATCTAACACAGATGGTCGTCTACCCTCATGTACACATACAACAGAAAAAACAATATGCCATGGTTTATGGCAGATTTATATATTCACCATGAATTATCTACATGATATTGATTTACCTAGTCCTACAAAACTTGTCTGCATTCACCTGTGTATTGATAAGTCTGATGGTACATCAGGCATACATGAATTTACAAGCAATGATGCTGCTGCATTAGTGATTGGATGGGTAACCATAAATTCACCTGGGGATTCCATCTGTGTCCCTCTTGGACAAGGGCAATTGGTGCTGATCGTGGAAATAAGGATAAAACTTGGATAGGTTTGTAAGGGCCCTAGGGCCATTAGCCTAGTAACTTCCAATGATCTTATGATCCTATGATACTGAAAATAAAAAAAATACATTCAGCAGAGCATAGATACGCAGATTCTCTCTATCTATACATTCTGTATTCAGTTTGTCTATCTGTCTGTCTATCTGTCAATCTATCCATCATTCTATGTAGTCATTCATTCATTCATTTTATTATTTTTTGACTAGGTAAGTGGTTTGGTCCTGATGCCCTTTTTAACTGTGTCCCAGACCATGATGGAAACAGTCAAAGTACAAACACAACAAAATAATTGTTAAATGACATAACAATACAGTATTTCAATATAATAGCATAACAGAATAGTTGACTAGGTTGTGAAATGACATGATATAATGGTAAATATGGAAATGAGGCTGCCAGAAATAATATCAGACTTAGTGGAACAAATAATATTTCATTGTGTAACACACTGGCAAGATTACTGGCTAAAAACAAAGTGTACATTTAAACATAAACATGCAAATAATGGTGTTTATCATTGCTTAAGTAAGACAAATGCATAATTAAATGCAATGGCAAAAAAAGAAATTAGGTTGCATTAACTGATTCAGTGGAGGGAAACAGGATTACAGAAGAATTCAAACAATGACATTAAATTAGTAAATTGAGTCCATGAACTGCCAGTATACATAACCTTCCAGCATACCAGGCAGATACATGCATATTTGATAACACCATCCATAATTCAGTGTACAGGCTCTGTATCATCCATATATGCATCAGTGCACTTGAACTTGTTTTGTTGAAAGGATGCAGATAGTATTATTGCTGTGCAGCCATACTTGTAGAGTCTGGCACAGATCACAGCCACATGCAGGCATTTCCATCCACAGAGTACACCCCAATTTCTATGGGCCTTCCAATTCGAGGAATATCTAGACTCATGGGAAAGAAAGCACATATGAGGCCTTGCTTATAGATGTCTATGGTTGTTAATGCTCATCATGCACACATTGGTTGGAGTCATTGACCATCCTGCTTATAACAAGAGTCATCCCGGTGTGAGCACCTTACCTATCACACGTTACTGACAAGTACACAGGCATGGAGGGCATTCTCAATCATTGTGTAATTTATACAAATTACGTTATGTATACTATCAGCATAGAACTGGACTGACTGAGGTATATTCACACCTAAATTTCTGAACTACAAACCATCAAAAATATGCAGGTAGAATACTAAAACTTAAGAAAACAAAATGTCTGTTATTAACCACATCTATCTCTGGTACCTTCACTACAAGTGCCTTCAAGGTAAATCTAGAATGTAACCAAGGGTACTAATAAACAAGGGACATAATTAAAAGGACAATCTAAGCACATTAACAACTAAAAACACATAATAATTAAATAAGATGTTTCTAGTCCAAGTCTGTATTTGAACCATATGATATAAAATGGGTCTATATCATTTCATTGAAATTAATTGAGTGAATTGCTATTTGTCTAACCCAAATAAGCAAAAGCTCAGTTAAGCGAATAATCATTTAAGCGAACACTTTCTTAGATAAAAAAAAAATATTTGCCCACCCACTGACCATAACAAACAAAACAAAATTTAAAACTCTGCAAAGTGGGGGGGGGGGCTTTGCTGCCCCCTCCACTTCCCAACTGAATATACCAACTCCAAGTTTGCACTACAGTGGCGAAAACGGCAAACTCTTGATGAAGGCCAACCACATCCTTTCCATGGGAAAAAAATTGCTTAAACAATCATTCGCTTAATTGAGCTTTCACTTGTTTGGGTTCAACAAATAGCGATTCATTCAGTTAAGTTTTCAGTTAACTGATATAGACCCATATAAAACACATTAGACTTTAATATAAAACCACCTTCCTTTGTCAGTAAAAATTTTCTCCCGCTCGCATGCAAACAGACTTTCTCTAGTACAGTTTCCTATAAATTAGTAACAATACCTTTATTGTCCTTGATAATTAAAGTGCAATGCAATTGTGTTTTCATGTCAATAATTTCCTAATATCCATAAAGTGGTCATGAAGTCTAACCTCAAACCTTCTAGCATGTCTCACAATATGAAAAAGGCTGCAGGAATACATCAAAGCATGAATGATTGACTCTGGCCAGTGTAGCACTACTTGGCTAGAAAACTCATAACCATTAATTTTAATAATTGACCTACTTACATAATCTCATACGTTACAAACTCTATAGGAATGATTCCCACATAATCTTCTGAAAAAGGACAAGTCGAATGTTTTATACCACAAAGACACAGTCAGTCATATTCTTAACTTTCCCATATATGTACCAAAGATTTATATAACCTAGTAGAGAAAAATTTACAAATAAAAGCTGCCATTTTTTAGGTAACTAAAATGGCATCTATATTACGTAATCAAACTTTTAAAAGTTTGAACGTCATATGGTTGACACAATATGATCGAACTTTTAAAAGTTAGAAAATGGAATAAAAAAAAATAAACCAAAGAAAAAACCTATCCAAATGGTTTAAGCAGGGGGGCAAGCCACCATGCACCCCACACCCCCCAGCTCTTTAAATATACCAACTCCGAGATCCCACTACAGAGCAGAAAAGTGAAATCTTCCCATTCTGCACTGTGCGGAGATTTCCATTGAAACTTTCGAACTTTTAAAAGTTCAATCATATGGTGTTGAACATATGACATTCAAACTTTTAAGAGTTTGACAATGTACTATAGACCCATGAAAACTTGATATTCTGTGACAAAATAAGAAACTCCCTCTAGTAGTCTGAGGACTGTCTTTCAAAATATACAGATGTGCACAAAAAAATGCAAGTAGATTCCCTAGGAACAAGGGTGAAATTAAGAAAGGACATCAGTATTATTTGTTTATTTCATTTATTTGTGAGCTAGTCTATTGAACCTTTCCAGCCATGTCCAGGAGTCAGGAGCAGTAAAAACAACAATCAGTAGGTACAATAAGGTATTAAAATCTGTGTATGTAGTTTATACAAGCAATAACTTGGGAATAAAATTTAAAGCAATGATAGAAGAGAAACAGTTGTAAGGAGAGTCAGATATGAGGTGAGTTTTAAGCATTTATTTAAGCTTATTAAGTTTCTTGTTCTATTTTGATTTCAATAGGCAGTTGGTTCTAGGTTGCAGGTCCCAATCTAGAGAATGATCTTTCTCCTAAGAAGTTTTGAATCTTGTGTGTGAGAGACACAAATAATTGTTGTCTGAACAATGGAGGTTACATGAGTTATCTTGAAATGGTAGCTTGACTTTCAGATGGGGATAGCTGTCTTGTTTAAGGACTTTGAAAATTAGAGTGCTAAGAAGTAGGGTAGCACTATTAGTGATGGATATCCAATTATTTATTTCTAGCAAGTTTAAAAAAGGGGATCAGTCCAAAGGATAAATCTGCAGATATTCTCTGCTATTTAAACCAAGTGGGCATTATATGCAGAGTAGAGAACAAAGAATGGGAGAACTGTATTTTCATTTTGTAACAATGTTTCAATTGTCTTAGTACTTTAAATGTTATATAGTCAGTGTATGCTGTAAATGATAAATCTGGATTAAAGATTAGGCCAAGAGATTTCTGTTCTGTGACAATAGGGTTAGTATTACCTTTGTGATCCTTTACAATAATGGAGAAAATGAAAGCAGTTTCCTTCTGGTGGTGAAGGCCATACAATTAGATTCTTTGTTTTTCTGGGGAGCAGTTTAATTAGTACTGTTATGGTGGTTGACTAGTTGCATAATTGAGTAAAGACATTTTATGGTTTACTTTGCAGGTTGATGTGGTTTTTACTAGCTTGTAAGAGCAGTATATCATGTACGCTGATAACTAGTTTAATATTAGGGAGTTCTAATGGTATCTAATGGTAGGTTATTAACACAGAGAGAGAATAGTAATGGCCCATGAACACAGCCTTGTAGGACTTCTTTTTTTGAGTGACCCCACAGAGGGCAGTGAGTTGCTGTAATATACCTGGAAAGATCTGTTTTGTAGATATCTATAGATAAGAATGTCCTCCTCAGTACAGTTTCTTCTAAAAAATGTAACCATAAACTTATTAGTTTCCTCTAAGCAATGCTGTCATCCACTGTCTGCCTTTGTGGTGGGCAATGATTCTCCATATATAAGGGAAGATTTTATAGTTATTTTTTAGTTAAAAGCTCTTGCCATGTAAAAAATTTAGACTAACTGCAGGAGTCCTATATAAATGTGGTTACCTACATGTCAAAGGCCAAATGTGACACATGCCTGCATAGCATGCCCCTATAAGACTGTCAAATGGTGGGTATCATACGTCTCAACCTCAGCACAAGACATCTGGACAAAGCCTAAAGTAATGGGTGGACAAAGTTCCAAAATAGAGACAAATTTTAAATATTGCTCTTAACAACTTGAAACGTTGCTAGAATAGCAGAATCTGTGTTAGAACACACTTTCTGTAGAATACAAAGTCTGAAGCTCAAATGTATGTCATTATTTAGTGACTTTGTTCCTAATAGATTTGCCAGATAACTGCATATTTTATGACGAACTGAGCTGACTCATTAGGCAAAAATCTGGATATTCTGCAAAAATCTGGAGAGCTGAGTGGTACGGTGGATGTGCACACCTTGGATGCAGTGCACCCTTTTGCTGCCACAGGCACAGGTGGGGCATCATTGGTGGTTAGATCCAGGGAGACTGCCTCACCACTGTGGATAATGAGCCCTTAGGTTAAAAGCTTCATCTATATCTGTTACAGGGGTTTACACCTTCATTTTGTATTGTGGGTGGATGCACAATCAGGGTGAGAATAGGCAGTACCACAATGTTACCATACTGTGACACAGGAATCTGTGTCTCATCATCATCATCATCATCATCATCATCAGCCTCTGCATGGGTGCCAGCATTAGCCTCTTGTATCCCAACCTATAGGGGTGTCACAATAGCAGTCATCTTCCCAGTGGATGCATAACAAAACATAAACTGGACTAATCATGTTTACCTGCATGAAACCTGTGTTCTTATGCCTGGCACACTAAGGATGTTTATGTAAGATGTACCACACAGTGCTAACCTACTTCTGCTACTATCTTGAATACCTTATATGCCTATAATGAAACACAGCCAACGTTTGCTGTGGTTAGCCTATGGTCTCTAAATGATGTGTTACTGCATGCAGATCTGTTAAAAGTCTTATTAACCTGATGCATTTTTCACAGGGAAAGATGGAGCTGGAGCCATCCTGATATCAGTGTCAATTCTACCATGACTGATACTAGAATAATCATCCCCCTGCAGGGCCACCAAAAACTTCTCTGGCTCTGTTATCCTGCTACACTCAGCTGTCACCTATGACCAATCTCTCAGCAGCTGTGGAACATGTCTTTGCCTTGACATAACAGTGCATATTTAATCACATTACACCACTGCTATAATGTGTAATTGCATTCACTACAGCGTTTGTTTCATGAACCGCTATCTGCTACACCTGTTCCTGCAAAGACCGGTCAACACCTCCTGACCCTAGTAAATTCCATCCATGTGTCCTGTCACCTCATGTCACTAATTCCTTCCCAGTGTCCTGTCACCTACTCTCCCTATTGAATTCCATCAATGTGTCAGGTGTGCCAGTGGAAAGACATCAGTTTCTGCAGGGATGAAATTTTCCAGCCTCTGCCGTCCAATCCATCCTCCAGAGAGCATATGGCTCATAGATAGAAACAGTTCACTATTGGGACTAGTAGGCTGAAAGGTACAGACAAATGGTAACCTACTTACACCATAATTGAAAAAAAAAGGTCTGAAGGTAAACTGTATTATAGTTGTCAGAACAAGTATAAGAATCCATACAGCAAGTGTGAGACAGACATTTTTACCGTCAATATTTGTAGTCATTATGGAAACTGCCACTGATATGACCCTACCACAGTATTTGGTGCATATATATATATATATATATATATATATATATATATATATATATATATATATATATATATGCAGATCTGTTAAAAGTCTGTAGTGCATACCAAAAAAGGCCAACTTATTGATCAGCAACCAATTGAAAAAAACATAATAAAAGAACAAACCTTGCATTTTGCAAGGGGGGGGGGTTCAAGCTGCTCCCTGCACCCCACACCAACAGCTAATTATATATACTAATTCTGGGATCATACTACAGTAGTGAAAGGGCAAATTTCCTAATCCCCACTGTACCGAGATCCTGTACAAAACAATGCCCAGGAAATTTGATCAGCTGATTTTTGACCAGTTGTGTTGGTAGTTTTCCAGGTGTGACAAGTTGTCATTAGACAACGTGTCGGTAGACCATATGTGTGTGTGTATATATATATATATATATATATATATATATATATATATATATATATATATATATATATATATATATATATATATATATATATATATATATATATATATATATATATATATATATATATATATATATATATATATATATATATATATATATATATGGGTTCCCTTCAGAATCTCGAACTTCTGAAATTTCGAAAGTCATATAGTCAAGACCATATTTCAAAATTTTGAATGGAGATCTGTATACAGTGCGGAACAGGAGATTTCCCTTTTCCTAGCTATAGTGCAATCTCAGAGTTGGTATATTTAAGTAGCGGGGGTGTGGGGGGTCCTGCAGAAACATTTTATTTGTTGTGGGGGGTTTTTTTGTTGGATTTGTTTCAGATTTTCAAACTTCTGAAACCTCTATCATATTGTCTCGACCATTTGAATTTCGGGATTTCAGAAGTTCAAGATTCTGAAGTAAATCCATATATATACATATATATTTATTTTTATATATATATATATATATATATATATATATATATATATATATATGTGTGTGTGTGTGTGTGTGTGTGTGTGTAGGCTAATGACAAGCCATTAAAAATTACTTCAGATTCAGAATCAGAAATAATTTATTGATCCTGTGGGAAATTGCTTAAGGGCAACTGATTGAGTACAACTTATCTATCAGCAGCCAATTGAAAAAAACATAACTGAAGAGTAAACCTTGTTTTTTGCAGTTGGAGAGAGGTGCTATTCCCTGTACCCCCCTCCCCTTGCTAATTATTTACATATTAACTCTGAGATCATATTGCAGTTTGGAAAGGGCAAATTCCCCTATCCTCACTGTACTGAGCTCTTGCACAAAACAACTACAAGCAAATTCAGTCAGCTGATTTTTGATCAGTTGTGCTGTTAGTTTTCCTGGTTCAACAAGCTGCTGTTAGACAACTTGTTGGTAGCCCATTCATATATATTCAGAGTTGGACAGCCATAGGATTGCCATAACAATAACTGGATTTTACAATGACAGGTTGCCCTTATACTGTGGCTACCTTGTTACCCTGATATAGTGGGCTACCTTGCTGCCAGAGCAGCCTACAAACAAGACACAAACATTTTTGCTGTTAGCCTTTCACAATGTGAATACCAGTGCAAGGGGAGCACATCATTAGATATTTCTAGAATCTTTGCTCATATTCATTGTTTTAACTGCATTTCCAAACTCAAGACGAGTACTGTTAAGTCTTGTATCTTTTAAATTAATTGTTCTTTTTAAAAACGAATAGTCTGCAATTTTTAATAGTTTTTGGGTGAGAAGATTCCATTAAATATTTAAGTGTTAAGCTTCATTCATTCAGATCCAAAGACTTCAGTATATAATAAGAATTTTCTTTATCAATATCATTGTTTCACATTTAAATAGCTGGCATACTAAAGTTTTTTGCAATCCCAAATAGTTACCCAGGGATTAAGGAATGCCTTATCCATGGTAGCAATGAACCTGACTCTATTTACTATGTGTGTGCAATGAACCATGAGACTCGTTAAGAATGTATGCAACTTGCATGATGAAAAGGTCCTCATTGTGTCCACAGCTGAGTTCTTCAGGAAGATTATGCTGGACAAACATCTGGCTACAGTGATGTATGAGCATCTGTAGAACTGATTAGCGAATACAAGCATCAAGAGTACTCAACATGAACTCATGTATACAGTTTGTTATATTAATTATATGCTTATCTATTTTTCCATCAATACATATATGCAGAAGAGATGTCTGTGGAAGGTACTAAGAGAAGTAAGCTTAAGGTAGACATGTACAGGAGGTAGAAGGGCCACAGAAATAAACATATAACAAAGACAAGACGGCAAAGGGAGGAGGAGACACAATCATGGATGTGGAAGATGATGAAGAAGGAATGCACACAGATATCAATTACAGATTATTTTAGCTAAAAGGGAAGAAACCAGACATGATAGGTGGAGTACAGAAAAGTAACAAGATGTATTAACCAAAAGCAGTTATGACATTAACAGAGTTTGATCACTTTACCTGTGCTATAATGCAAATTTCATGAAAATATCATCCATACAACTCTGATGGGCATTGAGCGTACAATTGTCTTCATTTATACTCTTTAAAGCACTTAATTTACAAGCTGAATGATGAAAGCAGTCATTTTGAAGGTGTCAATGAGCACATAGCAATTAATTGTTACACAGATGCAGATTGGAAGTGTGACGTCCCTCCTCTAGGCCAGTAATCAAGAAGCCTCAGTCCTCATCATTGACACCAGAGGGGAACATTTACTTAGAAAAAAATAGATACACACAGTATATTCAGATGCATATCTCTGTACCAAGCACAATTTCCCTTAAGAACACACAGGGAGCACACTCCTGTCCTGGGGCTGGACTTCCTCTCCAGGCCCCAAATAAGACTCTACCTTTTTCTCTACAGAAATCGGTGCTCTGTGTCCCTGTTCCAAGTAGCTGACACACACATTCTTTGATATTTGATTTTAATACACACACACACACACACACACACACACACACACACACACACACACACACACACACACACACACACATGCACACAAACAACCACACACACACCTGAGAAAGGCTGGCACAGATTTATCCGCTATACCACCTCCACCCAGACTATAAGGTAAATTCACTATCAACAGACAGCTAATTTAAGGCTCTTACCAGGGTACCCAATTACTCATAGTAAAATTAATACTTAAACAAATGGTCGTGTTAATCAACCGGCAAGACTTTCAGGAGAACGAAGCCACAGTGCCACCAAATAAATGCAATTATTCTCAAAGGTTAAAATATTTTCTAAAAGACCAGCTACGGTGAAAGGTATAAATATATTTAATAATAAATAATAAAATAGAAAACAGGAAAATACTGAATATCTATATACAATAAACACCAAAGTTTCAATTCACAAGAAATATAAAAATAACACAGATGGAAAGACTCAGAAACAGAAAAACAATACTTTTAGCTAATCTCAGTATATGTTTCCTAACTGACTGAAGAATTACTCTTCCCTAGTTAAGTTACTTACTAATGCAAGGCAAGATGAAGTGGGTGAGTGGCCTTGTCATTTCCAAAACAGAGTGCTGAGTGTCATCTGTCACATCTCTCACTAGTATCTAAATACAATTTCAGTGCTGGTTACAGAATGACATCACATATGGTCACCTGATTCTGTGGTTCCCACACTAGCCCCTCACTAGAAACGTGAACCAGGATCTGTCACCAATGTGTCACAATTCACACATAGAGTTTTGCTAAGGGTTATTCCAGCACCTGGAGACTGTAAAACAATTCCAATATTTCCACCCTTACTGCAGAGACTAATAAGTCATTCTCTGGCACCCCAGGGTAGCAATTAGTTCACCACTAAGGACAATATGAGCAGAATCCCAGCCCAGACATTGCACCTTGGGCTGCATTCAGAAATGTGAGATAAAAATCTTTATGGCCTAAACCAAGTCATTTAATTTCAAGCAATTTTTCTTAAGGTTAGCTGGGCTGAGCTTAACCCCTTCCCTTACAGCATCCTCTGCTAACATATATACATTTTGTCCATTAAAATAGAGTCTGACAAACACGTATAATTCTTTTCTCTCTAGCAGGATACACTGTTGATACATTTATTAACACAAGCAACTTTACAAATACATTTTTTAACACAAGCATCTGTACAAATCAGTTTGATATTCAAATGACATAAAATTCTTTACAAAATTCCAGCTAGTTATGCTGGCATATGTTACACATGCACTGCCTTACTCTCTCTCTAGCATAGCTGGCACTACCTCACATCATCACAGGAAGCATAAAAGTCACAAAAGGCATTCAACCTGAATGGGTATTGAACACTGAACCCTATTCATTTACACTGTACAGAACACTTTTCTTAAAAGCTGAGCTATGTAAGCAGTCACCATAAAAGTGTGAGCTTCACCGTATTCCATATGTCACACTGCTGCTCACAATCACATTCAATTCAGTTGTGCGACTGATGTCAGCCAAACACAATATGCATATAAAATGAAAATGAATGGTCTTAATCATTGCTATACAATCAGAAGTGTAGTTTCTTATCGGTTGTACATGGGCATTGATGACAGTCTCCATGTCCCGTTGAACAACAGTATGATCACAAAAGATAAGTGATTTGGAAATCCTATATGGCTTGTGTGATGTATTTTTTTATTTTTTGAATAGATTAAATAGTGGAAATGGGAGTATAGGAAAGAGATGAAAAGAGAAGTAAGCTGAGGGTGGAACAGAAAGTGAGCAAACAAGGCATGAACAGAATGGTGGTGGGGAAGGAAGGAAATACTTTTTTTGTGGGACAGGTGCCCATTTTATATTAATGAAGAGAAGGATATGTTGGTGAAGGAAAAATGTACACTACAAGCTTAGGTTAGGTAGCAGGAGAAAACAAGCATGACTGATGGGATGTGTGGTAACACAATGAGGGAGAGGAAGCAGAGGGGTGAAGAAGACATCACTCAAACAGTGGGAAGACAATAGTGAGGGGAGGATTAAACAACAAACAAGGGTGGGTATGGGCACAAAGGTGAAGCTAACACCAGTTTGGGAGATAGAATGGGATGTTCACTGAGACCTAGTGTGAGATTACTCATCACCCTGAGTACTGTCACCACTGGGCCCTTTCTCACATAGTCGAACTGGTGTTGGATAGGGAAGTGACTCAATGAGCTGCCTGATGAGGGTTCTCCATTTAGCTGAGTCAGGCTCCGGCCTCCATTGTATAATATCCCTCAAAATGTCTGCCAGCTGCCAATGTGTGACAAAAGTGTCATCTCCACTAACACTGATAGTAGCTGGTACAACTGTACTAGCTTCTGGTGCAAGGCTACGTGAAGTAGGTGGTCTTGGAGGGCAGGAGAAGTGAAGACAACTGTGGAAAGCTGGGACCCAAATGTTCTCGGTGCTTCTGTAGTGATGGTGATGGCACTGCTGCTGCTGCCACTTATAGGGGAGCAACAGGCCTTGCTAGTGTGATGCATTCATGTTGCTCTGCTGCTGTTTATAATAGTAAAAGAAAGAGAGAGAAACAAGCAAAACAAATAAAATAAATGTATGTAAAAGGGGCTGAGGGAGACAAGTACAGATGCAATGAAATACTGAATCTCTTACTATGTTGAGAGTGATACAGTTAAACATAAAGTTACTTGTTGGATCAAAAAACACTTATGAATTTAACAAGGCTGTTAGCATACTAAACTGAAAGGGGGGATCTAAACCAACAACCATCACCACGTGCAGTATGATATATAGAAGATGAACTATTTATACAGACCAATAGGTGTCATATAAAAAAACATGCTGTTCAAGCATACATTTCACTCACAGTTAATATGCAAAGGAAGCACTGCCTCTTTTCCTCTGAAACTTGTGGACTCAACTAATAATGGTGATCTTACATATGTACCCCATGTAATGCAGGACTAATAATGATGAGTCAGAAAAATAAACTTTAAAATTGGGGGGGGGGGTTAAACCCACAGACATCATCATAATGTGAGATTGAAAATTCTGGAGCACTTGTCCGCCTATACAACTGGATGCCTGCACAAACACACTAAAAACATTGAAGAGTCATACTGCTACCTTTGTTCTATGTCAGTATTGACAGAAATGGCTATGGTATATGAAAGTTATACATTTTTAGAATGAATCCCAGCTGTTGTTAATATTAAAAGCAAGACATTATGAAGCAGGTGTACTCACCGCTGCTGTTTTCTTAGGCACTCCAGTCTTTTCCTGTGCAGCTGCCTAATCCTTTTGATATCTTCCAGGGTTATACGCGTAAAAAGAACAGTATACGCTATAGCTACATGGTATGCAATGCCAGTTTTAAATGTGTATGGAGCACTAGAGATCTATATACAGTACATAGGTAGTGCCTGCTCTTTAACTTCATCTTCCCACTGGGTCAAGCAGGTCATGACTATGGTGACTCATGTCACTATAATGGTGATACAACGCCCCCCCATACTTGGGATGCCAGTTGCATGGGTGAAAGCCCGGGCTTAACTATTCCTGGCTTCAGTCTTGCACTGATGTCCTTTACAGCCATACTACATAAGCATCTGCCTGTATCCCTTATGCAGGAGATAAAGAAATATCTTTGTCTCCTACTTACACCACCGCTGCACTCTAAAAGATTCACTGTCCTCTACTTCTCCAGCCATGTTGCACCTTAAAGAATCTCAGAGAAAAATGGCAGAGAATTGTCATACCAAGCAGGTCTCCTGTATACCATCTATCATGCAGTGATGGACATTGATGGGGAGCTTATTTGCACAACACAAGGTAAACTCAAAAATTATATGAAGTCTATTTCTATGGTTCATAATGGCACTTCAAGTTGTTAAGATATGGCAGCTCTCAATCCTCATGTATGATGTGAAGTAACCGGACACTACAGTGACTCTATATACAGTTAATATGGCAGTTTTTAAATTGTAGTCCCCTCCCAAAGCCATGGCTTGGACTGCATGTGTGCACTGCTGCCCTCAGGGATCCAGCCACATGCACGGCATCAATGGATCTCTTCTGCACAATTAACAGTTTTTTTTCACAACTTGAATTGAGTAACTCAAAAAAAAATAATGAGCTGAACCCAAATTAACACAGTCATCATGCCCAGCTAGGTGAATCTACATGATGAAGTACATTGAGAAGCAGAGAACCTTATCACTCTACAGAAGAAACTATTAAAGCTTAGAGTTTGATTCCTGCATTAGGTGACTTTAAAAAAAAAACTTTCTTCAACAAAATGATCACTTTTTGCATAAAATAAGTGCTGCTTCTTACTACATTCATGTGTACTACAGATGCTTTTAACTGCTAGTCAACCTGTTGATTCTAAGTAACGTAAGATGTCCTAACATTCACTGCTGCAATATTCTTAACTATATGGGATTCCCTGCTGTGGAAGCCTGATGTCCAGCCAGTCCTCCAAAGACTTCTGAATTTAAAAGGTATGCTGACCGTCACCATATGCACCCTGCATAACGTAGGGCATAAAGGTGACGTTCAGGCTTACCAAAAACAGAACTTCTTTGCCACCAGTCTGAACATATCTTTTACACTGTCAGTCTGTTTACTTGTGTTTGTTTTCTGCCAGTTGAATGCATTTTCATTCACCAGGGATTTCATATGCCAGATTGTTGTTTTTGCAAATTAAGTGCACCATAGGGGATTTTGTTTTTTCTTGTTTTTTGTATGCATTGAAGTTAATGTCATCCAGGAAAGGTAAAAGCCAACAGAGACCACCACAATAAGTGTCTTTTTTTGCTTAGGTGCTTCTCATGACCATATGTCTTGTTCTATTTGTCAGGTGTTTGTTCTGAAAACCCTTTGCAGTAGACTTTCTTCCCTTTCATTGTATCTGGAGAATCAGCTTCTTAGACTACTCACTAAAGATACTATGGAAGGAATCTCCCACTCAGAGGGTCAGCCATTAGGGAAGAAGAAGGTGAAAAAGGTATGCCCAGAATCTTCCACTGCCCAGCCTCTCCCAGGTGTTTCTCCTGATGTCATTATGAACTCGAAGACTCGCCCAGCTGTCTTGTTGGATTTCTCTGCCGCAACCGTGTTAGGAGGCTGGTGAGGATCTGGCTGGCAGGACATCTGAAGAGGCTTTGCAGGCATCCATCTTGGATGTTCAGAGGGAACCAAGGTTGATTTTTTCTGAGGGGCCTAGGGGAGTTCCTCAGTTTCTAGTTGGGGAAGAAGTTCCTGCTGTGATTCTCAACTGTCATCTTGGATCTGAGCCTTCTCAGGACATTCCTTTAAAAAAGAAACAAAAAAATGAACATGTTTCTTCTACTTCCAGAGCACCACAAACTGAATGGCAGGCTTTTAGTCAGGGGTTATTTTCTGCCTTAATGACCTTAAAGCCTCCTCATGGGGTTTCAGTTCCTGCTCCTCCTTGGTCCTCCACTCCTCTTTAAAGGCCTAGAGACCAGGATTCTTCTGAGGATGAGTCAGATTCTGCTGATGAATCGCTTACTTATTCTACTCAAATTCCTTCTCCATTGGACTATAAGTCAGAGGAGGAGGAATCTGTTAGTCCTCACGTTCCTTTGGAGGAAAATTCCTTTGTGGACACACTATCTAGGATGATGAATTTTTTTAACTGGGATTGTACTCAGGTCTCTGATATCCATAAAAAGTACTATGAGTTGTTGCAGCTGGACTGCCCTAAACCTGCAGCTATTCCTTCTGCCTTGGTTGCTTTACTGGATGCTTTCTCCAATGCCTCTCAGATGCCTGATTCTCTCCCCCCTGCTCCCAAGAAGCCTAATAGGTTTAATAGGGTACCTCAAGATTCTTCTTTTTTATATAAATGACCCTTTGGTAGTGTCCATAGCCTCTGATAAGTCATCTCAATTGCTTCCTTCGCAAAAGTTATTGCCTTCTGACAAGGGCAGCAGAACTATGGACAGGCTGGGCAAACAGGTTTACACTTTTACTACCCTAGCTTTTAGGGCTATTAATTATCACACCCATATGTCTACGTATGTGTTGGCTCTTCTTTCTCAGGACTGTCAACTTATTTCTGATTTTCCAGACTCTGAGGGTAAAACTTCTGTTCTTTCCTTGCTAGGGACTTCCTCTCAAGTCATTTATCATTCTAATAAACGTAGTTATCATGCGGTGGATGACTCTTCTAGGGCTGCTATTTTTGGTTCAGTTATGAGGAGGTATTCTTGGCTTAGGCTTCAACCTCTACCTGATGATATTAAGCTAAGTTGATGGATGATCCTCTTGATTCTAAACTTTTGTTTGGGTAAGCTGCTGCTGGATTGTTTAAGTCCCTTCAGGATAATGGTAACGCCTTATGGAAACTTAAACATGTGTTTGTTTCTCCTGTGCCTAAATTTCAGAGAACCTATCCTGCTAAGCCTGCCTTTGTTTGTAGGCAATCACATCCTTCTATTAAAGGTAAGAAGAGTGACAAATAGACTCCTCCTACTAAGGGGCCTACTCAGTTTTCAGGGACTCCAAAGCCTTCCTTTCTAAACAAACCAGGTGTTGTGTGACTATCCATCCCTTCCCAGCCACATTCCTCTTTCTCTTCACCTTTCTCTTTCTCTTCTGGTTTGGCTTCAGATCACTCAGGATTCTTGGGTTCTGTCAATCATTCGTCGAGGGTATTTCATGGTGTGGAAATCTCGTCCCCCTTTTATGGGCATTCCTCAGTCTTCTTGGGAGCATCTTTCCTTTTTACCAGAGGTTCTTCAAGATCTCTTGTCTCAGGGTACTATTCAAGAAGTGCCTGTGTCCCAAAGTGAGAAAGGGATCTACTCCCAACTGTTTCTAGTGCCCAGAAAAGAGGGCACTTGGAGACCTATTGTAGACCTCTCTCATCTAAACAGCTTTCTAAAGGTACCTTCCTTTCAGATGTTGTTCCTTCAGATTATGTTTCCTCGCTTGCTCCCTCTGACCTATATTTTGTCTCTGGATCTCAAGGATGCTTATCTCCATATTCTAATCTGTCCTCTTTTCAAGCAGTTTTTGTGTTTCTCTTTTGTCACCTGGCATTTTCAGTTCTCTGCTTTGCCCTTTGGTGTTTCTACTGCCCCAAGGGTGTTCACCAAATGCCTTGCTCCTGTGATTACCTTTTGCAGGCTTCAAGAAATCCAAACACTTCTTTACTTGGACAATCTGTTGATCCATGCATCCTCTCCAGAGACCCTTTTGCAAAATGTTCATTTTGCCATATCTCTTCTTCAGAGCCTGGGGTTCACTATAAATTTCAAAAAGTCTTCTCTGACTCCTTCTCAGGATCATGTTTTTCTGGGTTGCAGGATACAAAAGGTGCCAGTGCTTACATCACTGCCCCCTCCAAAGGCCTTAACTCTCAGTTCTTTCTTTCACACTCTTCTTCCTCTGATTCTATTACTGCCAGAGAGTTTATGAGAGTTCTGGGTTTCATGGCCAAACTTCATGTGAGAAAGTTTCAGTGGTTTCTGAAGTCAGTATGGTTTCAACATGCTCATCCTCCAGAATTTGTAGTTCCTCTTCTTCCTTGCCTCAGACAGGAACTTCTCTGGTGGATTCAGCAGTTATCTCTGAATCCAGGGATCCATTTTTATCCCCACCTTCCCTATCAGGAATTGTTCACAGACACCTCAGACAAGGGATGGGGGGGCGACTTTTGGCTTCCTATAGGTACAGAAGGTGCTATTGCCTTGCCAGCAGAAGGAACACATCAGTGTCAAAGAGATGAGAGTTCTTCTGCTAGCTCTTCAGGCCTTTCAGTCTCTCTTTTATCCAGGGCCTGTCAAGGTATTCACAGACAATACCACAGTGAAATGGTATATCAACAAACAGGGAGGAATGAGATCTTATCTTTTTTGCCAGTTGGCACTTCTAGTATGAGATCTTGCTGTCAAGTGTCAAGTGACTCTTCAGGCAGCTTATATCCCTTCCAGTCAGAACATTGCAGCTGACACTCTGAGCAGGTCCTTAACTTAGTCCCATGAATGGATGCTTCACATGCATTTCTGGACATTATCCACCAGTGGGGTACTCCTCAAGTGGATCTTTTTGCCTCTCCTCTCAACAGACAACCTCCTCTTTTTGTGCCAGAGTCCCAGGTCCTCTGGTATGGAAGGTGGACACCCTCTCATTCTCTTGGACAGGGATGTTTCTTTATGCATTCCTCCGCTTCCTCTCATTCTGAAAGCCTTGTTCAAATTTCAACAGGATGCTCTCAAAATCTTGTTGGTGACTCCCTTTTGGCCATAGCAACACTGGTTCCTCTTCTTCTGCATCTAGCTAGGGGCAACCATCACAAGTTACCTCACAGGGTGGATCTAATCACACAAGATAAGGGATCTCTTATTCATCCCCACCTGTCCATGCTTCAACTGACACTGTGGGTAATAGGGTTTTAATTCCTCATGGACACCTTTTTTTCTGAGTACATGCTGCAAGTCCTACAGGAGGGCAGGAAAACAAATACTAGGAAATCCTACTTATCCAAATGCAAGAGGTTTTCTTTTTGGTGTTTCTCTCAGAACTAGGACCCACTTACTGTGGATGCTCCTTTGGTTCTCTCTTATTTGTGTGAGTTGCTCAATGGTGGTTTGGCCTATTCTTCTATTAAGGTCCACCTATCACCTATCTCTTCTTGTCTGCCTTTTTCTCCTCCTTTAACTGCTAGATTTGAGGTGAAACAATTTCGTAAAGCTGCCTTTAATAGTAGATCTCCCAGGAAGCCTGTTCTTCCTCCCTGGGATCTTAATTTTGTTTTGGAGAAGTTGACTCAGGCTTCCTGTGTGCTGCTTCAGCTTCCTTGCAATATTGTTCCTGGAAGACTTACTTGCTTAGAGAAGAAAATGATTAAATGTAAGAAACTGGAGTTGGAGAATTTGTATTTTGTTGAGTGTATCAGAAATAAGGTGGTTCCAAAAGGGCTAAGACGTTGGACGTATCCAACGGGGTTAACAGCAGATTCACCCATACACAATGAATTACTGGACTTGTTTGATCATTAGGGTTTTGAAGTAATGGAGACTTTCATAAAGTTCAACAAGTCTATTGAGACTCTGCAAATTGAAATTATTGAACTTGACAGGGCCTTATACAATGACTTGTTGTTTGATCCATCTTTTTCAGCCTATAAGGATATTTTTTTTTGAAAACTAATAAGAAAAGAAAAAAAAACTTGAAAGGGACAGAAAAGCTTATACTTCGGGTACTGCATATCCCAGACCACCTAATCCCACCTCCAATGCTGTCCATCACCTTAATTCAGCCAATAGCAGTGACGAGGAAGGCGGAGATTTAGCAGAAGTCAGCATGCAATCCCCCTTTAGAACGGGATTTCCCTTGAAGGTCCAAGAGGTTACAAAACTGAAGACGAATGGGGAACAATGCTCAGACTTCAAATTTCAGGCCCTCGGGGCCGCCACAACCCCCACACAACTGGAGGAGTAACAGGAGGAACATTCGACAGAACTAAGGGAATGTTTTCTGCATCTTTCTACTGAAGTTGCCGAATCCTTGCCTTTGGATTTGAATTTAGCTGATGAGTTGGAGAGCTTCATTTTAGAAACCAGTATGGTATGTGTTCAAAACAAAAAATCTGATTTTACACTATATAATTTCTCCGATCTTGTGTTTGACCAGACAGCAGCAGATTTATTCAGTAAAGGGCTCAGTTTTGTGCCAGCCAAATGCTCTAAAATTATTGATTTGGGTTTGGATCTTAAGTTGTTTATTAGAAATTTAAACTTAAAACTGCTTTTTAATAATGTTGAAGTGGTTGAACATTGTTCTAGGTTATGGAAAAAAAGTATTTGCAACCCCCCTATACACAACTGTCTTACAATGTTTGAAAAAGTTTGTTTATTTGATTTTAGAGCTTTGTTGAGTCACAGAAATGAAAATAACTTTGACAACCTATGTGATATTGAAAGGAAACTACTTCTAAACATTTATAAGGACAGAACAGTAAGAATTATGAAGCCAGATAAAGGTGGGGGGTTGTGGTTATGTGTAAACAGGATTATGTTGAAAGAATGATTTTTTTATTGTTTGATGAAACCACATATGAAGAGGATTCACGGCATTTTGTCAATTTGTCTTATCATAGGATTGATTTAATTTTATAAGACCTTTGTGACCAAGGTCCATTGAACCCAGGTCAACTTGAATTTCTTGTCAACAAATATCCAAAGGTTCCAAGTATCTTCAGAATTCCAAAGATACATAAGAACCAATACAACCCTCCTATGAGACCCATTGTGAGTGCAGCTGGTTCTAAAACTCACACATTGGGTAAATACATACATTTTGCTCTTAAAGACATACTAAAAGGAGAAAAGCATATTTGTATAGACTCCTGGCATTTCCTGGACAAATTGAATGGTGTAGTGTTCCATGATAATGTAAGTTTTCTTACTGTGGATGTTACCAACTTGTATAATGTTTTTCCACACACCATTGGTTTGGAGTGGTTTGAAGAGTTTTTGTATGACAGCAAAATGTTTACTAACAGTGAGGTGGCAACACTAGTGACCCTTATGGAATTACTATTAAAAAACAATTTTGTTTACTTTGAAGGGCAGTATTTCCTACAAAAGACAGGCATTGCCATGGGGGCTATATGTGCCTCTCTGTTTGCAAACATCAACATGCTTATGTGGGAAAGAAAATATTTGCTCAGTTCAGAGTTTGTGAACAAATGGATAGTTTATTTACATTACATTGATGATTTGTTTTTCTTGTGGAATGATACAGGGGAAGAGATTGCCACTTTCATTGACTATTTAAACAACACCACTGATTTCTTAAAATGTACCTATATCCACAAAAAGGACAGTATGAACTACCTAGATGTGGATATTAGAAAAGACCATGACAGGAAATGCTTTATGAGCAATTTGCATAGGAAACCTACCTATTGTAACAGTTTACTACACTACGAGAGCAATCATCCTGAATTTTTAAAGCGTGGTATTGTAAAGGGACAATTTGTGAGGTTTGCCAGGATGGTTAGTACAGATCACGACTTTCTCCTACAGTGTGAAACACTGACTGAGTTGTTTTTGGCCAGAGGGTATCCCACTACTTTGTTCTCTACAATGCAAATGGAGATTGTGTGTAGAAGAAATAACCAGAATATTCAACCTATTCTGGGGGTTAATATGGTGGGAAATGTTATAAGGAATTCTAGGAATGCCAATAAGGTTGATCCTTCTAAGTACTCTTGTCCCTTTGTAACTAAGTTTTCTAATGATCACCAAAGTATTATTACAATTTTAAAGAAAAATTGGCAGCTATTTTGGAGTGACCCTGGAATTTTAAATCAGGTGGGAAACACGCCACAGACAGTATTCAGGAAAGGTTCCAGTATTAAGCAATTATAGGTTCAAAGGTTCATAGGTAGGTACTAGGCTATCGTCCCAAGGGCCTACGTAAGCCTAGCCAACAAGGTTCCCTGGCTTACGCCACCCAAGAAAGTTATTTTCCTGTGCCACCGTCAAGCAGAAACACAGAAGTGATCCCCAGGGTGTATTTCCTATTTCCCATCCACTCATCAAGATTTTTCTTGAAGAGTGCTATTGAAGAACTTTGCTTGACATAGATGGGTAGCCTGTTCCAGAGTATGGGAAGTCTCTGGGACAGGAATCTATCCCTCCAGCATGTCCTGAAAGTGTAAATGTTTTTGACAGTAGTTTTACTACAACTGGGACAAGAAAATGTGGCTGCTGTTCTTAATGTCATTTGGTCATGAATTGTAACCACATTAAGGTAAATCGTATAGCCATCAAATCTAATGGTAAGTTTTCTTGTAACTCCAAAGGGATTGTTTATGCTGCTTTGTACAGCATTGCAAGGGGTTTTACATAGGGAAAAACAAAAGAAAGTTTAGGGATAGAATTTATGAGCAGCATAGGTACATTAAAAACAGCAACAGGAATAATGTTTTGTTTAAGCATATAGATAAACATCCAACACATTGTTTTTTTGTTTACTGTTGTTGAAGGGGTAAAAATAGACCCTAAAGGAGGTCACTGGGAAGATTACTTAGAATTTAGGGAACTATGTTGGCAAATTAAGTTAAATGCCTGTGCCCCCCCCCAGGTCTTAATGACAACATCAGTACTGGCAGCTTATTAAGGCTGCGTTCATATGTCATATAGCTGTAACAGTTTTAGCTGTACAAATGTGGTTTTGTGTATATATATGTTAGTATTAACAAGAATATTTTTTAATATTTTTTAAGACAATAGTGTTTTATGTTGTTACTTTAAAATTCATTCATGAATTCACTTTTGTAATTTAAGAAAGTATGTTGATAATTAATGTAATGAGAGGTGTAATTGGCTTATCAAGTCATGTGTTCTCACAGGTTTTAGTATTTTTAATGGGAGTATACAAAGTTTGTTTTATTTGTTTTATTCTGATGAAGTCTTTTGTTATAATCTAAGGAAAGCGCTTAATAAATGTTTGTTTGATTACTCTGGTGGAGTTCTTGTGACACTGTGTTCCAGGCTTGCTCATCATTTGGTGTTTAACTATTTAATTGTTTAACTATTTAATTATTTAATTAAATGATTGCTCTATATAAACAATGAATTATGTTGTTACTTCATTCTGATGAAGTCTTGGAATTGTCCAAGATGAAAGCGCTTAATAATAAACTTTGTATGCTGTGACATTGCAGTGACTTATTTGCATTATTCGTTTGGATTTTGGATGTTGGCCTTAGTCACTATTCATCTTGTGTATTTGTAAGAGTTGTTTGTATTTGAAAATATATGCTGTATCATTCTTAGTGTGGTGCCAGTTAATAAGTCTTTTTGGTAACTACTGTGACCAAAGAAAGTGATTTTAATTTTGATTCCCTTCTACTAATCAGTGACAAATAGCAAGAATATACGTGCTGGTAAATAATTTTGCAGCTTAGTTTATAGGCTGAAATGTTGAAAATGGATCCAGTTCACAAATGTTAATGCTCTAGTAAAATGTACACTTGTGAGGTAACTTACCATACCACTAGATTTTCACATAGATCACTGTTACAGTATTCCTCACAAGTAGGACTTATCTACTAGGGTACCTATACATTGGACCAGTCTACTAAGCTCAGGCACCTTCCTCACACACCACACAAAAAATGGCAGTACAGTAAAAAATAATGAAGTAAGTACACTTCTGCACTTTTCAATTCTGCCATATAACACTTTGCACCTTGAATAGCTGCCCTATTTGCTCCACTCATGCTACACTACAGATCCCCATGGTTGATGGCTCTTTGGCATGCAGCCAGCCAACCCTACTGTGATCATGCCTGGTTTTAATATTGTAATCACTGTTAATGAGGTTGGTAAGCAAGAGTAGAGTTATAACACTGTGCAGGGCCACTAATATGGTAAAAGGTGCCTAAAAAACAGCAGAACATCTGGAACAGGAATGTAGGGCAATGGCTAGGGTGAGGGTCTGTTGAGAGTATCACATCTCACAGAGATGGAGAAAATTCTGGGATCTCTGAAAGACACTGGCACTTCCTCAGTATCAGCCAGTGCAGAGCTGGATGTTGGGGGAGAGCCGGATAGGCCCCAGATATGATCCAATGCAGATTCTCCCAGGTATGTAGGCCTATTTCTGTGTATTAAATCTGTCTGATTTACAAAGGTACATCGCAGGTTCAACAGACATAGATATTTTGTAGTAGACTAAAGAAGCACTCCACGGGCTGCACAACTAAACAGTTTCAGAGAGAACCTATCTGCTTTTAGACATAGATATTTGCACATGGTTCCAGAGCACATCCTGCATCACCAACAAGATCATCCTGTGGATCTTACATATGCATGTATCAATATCACTTTGTCTGCCTATGCCATTGCCTGTTAGATTGATTCCAAACTGTCAAATTGCATGTGCTGCAGTTTCTGCCAATGCAACTTGTGTGGTATCTTGTGTGGCTTGAGTACGCACTTAAATATTATCATCTCAGTTCCTACATACCCATTTATTTATTTATTTAATTTCAGTTTCCCAACAGCAAATGCCATTTGGGTGTAACCTGATTTCAGTACCAACCAGGAAAGAGGTGTTCCAAATGTAAAAAAAAATACAAAAAAATAAAATAAAAACAGACACAGTATTGCTACAGGGGGTTCTGTACACAGCAAAAGTTTTATACAATAAAGGCTAAATACATATAAGTGAAACAGAATACTATTACATAAACTTCAATGTTTAAACATACTTTAGCTATGTATACAATGAAGCAAACACGTAGAAGGACCATAAAAGTAAACTTCAAGCAAGTTTAATAAAATGAACCCAGTTTTAATAAACGTGCTTGAAGTTTATTTTTATGGTCCTTCTACGTGTTTGCTTCATTGTATACACTGTTGGATTATTTTATTTAAGCTTCTCATTCAACGAGGCCTTTATCCTTTGGAGCACTGTTTGGTTTTGTTTTATACTTTAGCTATGTTTTTCTCCACATTTAGAGTTCTGTAACAATAGTTGTAAATGATGAATATCTGACACAAGGTAATGAGGAAACAAATGAACTCGCATAGAAAGCATTTGAAATACATTGTATTAAAAATCCTTGGGTCAGGACTAGAGAAAGATTTGTACTGTCTTATGCCTGTGACACAGTTGCACATCCAACAATACTCGAAGTGTTGTTTGAGGGCCTCATCAAAGTACCAGTTGTTGTGAACTTCTGTTAGATTGTAGGGTGGCTTGCTTTAGACTTTGGAGAATGCTGCAGAGAAGTTTAAGTCACAGAAGTAATTATCAGATGAGTGGGTTTTATTCACAAGCCAGGTTGAGAAGCAAACTGAGCACTTTCGAAATGTACCATTCAATGAATATTTAAAAGGGCACATTAAATGAAGTGGCACAAAATAGAGTGTGCTATTCTGAGATTGCTAATCGTTAGTTGTTTATGGAATTCAAGACTTGTATTGACTTTAAGTGAGATACACTGAGGAAGTTTTGAAAAGTCACTGGAGGTGTTCTTTGAAGTTAAATAGCTGTGGTATAGCTTGCTAGTTACTGTACATCTTAAATTAAAGTTATAAAAATGCTCAAGCAGTAAAAGCGTTTTGTAAGGAAGAAGGCCCTTATGGTTATTAATTGACCATGAGTAATCATAAACTAATGAGCACAATACACCACTTCAAGTATTTGATTATATTTAAGAATAGCTCAATTGGTGTGTATTTAAATTTCAGGTCATGCTTATTACTGCTTGTTTTCTGTCATCTAAGTATCTGGTGCACCAATTTAGGGAACAGGTAGATCAGTGGACCTCTACACAAGGACATGAGCTGGGTTTGTATGCCCAACTAGGCCTTAACAGAGTGTTCAAAATGTTTGGGGTGTTTTGATAGATGTACTTTTTGGAGTTAAATGCTTGTTTTTTTTTTTTTTTCTGTCTGCTAGTTCAGATTTTACTTTGTAGGGAGTTGTTTGTATTTAAAAACAGTTGCTGTGTCTTAGTGTGGTGCTAGTTAGTAAGTCTTTTTTATAACTTCTGTGACCAAAGAGTTTTTAATGTTGGTTCCCTTCCATTAATCAGTGGCAAAAAGCAAGGAGATGAGTTGTTAATTAATTATGTGTCTTAGTTTACAGGCTGAAATATAGAAAAGTAGATCCAGTTCATAAACCTTAAAGCACTGGTAAAAAGTACAGTTGTACCATAATGGTAGATTTTCACATAGATCACTGTTACAGTATTCCTGTCAAGTGGGACTTATCTACTAGGATACCAATACATGTGGCCGGTCTACTAGGCTCAGGCACCTACTTTGCACACTGTACATCTGCTCTTAGTTGAGCCAATGTGCTAGTATAAGAAAGGTTAATGGATTTGCCAGAAATGTAAAGCTTTCTGACCCCTAGGTAGGAGTTTGAAGTTTAGAGCTCTAAATTAAGTCCTAGAATAAAATAAAATGAGAATATATATCACACTCACACTGAAGCATCTCAGCCTGGGAAAACAGAAGAAGCAAAATCTTGTAGACATCACCACAGCAGAGAATAAGCAAGTTCCCAAGGAACCAAAGGAAAAAAGAAGTGACTAAAGCCTCAGTATGATTGTTTTTTTCAATGTTATTTAAACCATTGCTGGTTTTTACATTACACGATCTGAAGAAGGCAGTTTATGCCGGAAGTGCTCATCATATTGTATTTGTTTTATCAATAAAAGCTCATTTTCTTCTTAATTAAGTGGAACTTGCTCATTCTCTGCTGTGATGATATCTACAGGATTTTGCTTCTTCTAGAATAAAATAAAAGGTGGCAAAGAGATCAGTAAATAGGAAAGGATATCTCATCCTGGCCAGAGAATGTGACTACCAAAGGGGATAAAGGGAGGGTATATGCAGTGCAACAGTAATCAATATGAATATCTGCCATTGAGGTAAGTTACCCACACTACCATATTATGCACTTCATAATATCAGTGTTGAATTATGCCTCACAAATAGGAAGATTCCCAAAGCTCCAGTAGCATGGGAGGAGGGAAATGAATTAAAGTCTAGGCTGACCTACGGAACAACCTTGATTAATCAAGTTCTGCCTCTAGAGAAAATATCCAGTATTTAATGTTTGGTAAATATGTGAACAAAGGACCAAGTAGCTACTTCCAAGATGGTTCCAATGCTCAGACCTTTCCAAAACTCTCCTGAGGGAGCATCTGCCCCAGTAAAAAGAGCAATAACATTTTTTGGTGATAACAAATACACACAGTAAAGTGCAATTTCCCTTAAGAGCACACAGAGATCACAGTCAGTCTGGGGCTGGTTGCTCTTTTGCTCCCCAGGTCCCCAATAAGACTCCCCACTGGCACAGCTATATGGTCTGGATCTTAGCCTAGCTGGGCAAGCTAAAATCTCCAGCACCCTCTCTGTCCAACCAGTGGTTTGTGTCCCTGCCCAAGTAGCTGACACACACACGTTGAGATAAGAGTTTACGCAACCACACAGACACTTCTGGGGAAGGTTGGCACAGGTTCTCCAGCTGTGCCCCCTTTTACCCAGACTATACGGTAGTAATTACGCCATCACCCAGTTAATATTTATCAACTACTCAAAGGCCCTTAAAAGGGTGTCCAATTATTACTGTGCAATGTTATTATCGAATTGGTAGTATAGCCCAGGGCTAAAGCTATAGGAGTGTCTTTGTACAATTTTACCACAGACATACAAGTACTCTAAAGAGCTTAAATTATGTCTACACAAACCAGCCATAGTTAAAAGGTTTTAAAATATTTAATAAATAATTAAAACCACAAGACAATACTTCCTGCTATACAGTCAGTGCTAGTCAAGAAAGTTCAGAGATCACACAGAAATACTTAAAATAAATCAGTAGTACAGTTCTGACATCACAGAAAACATAGTCTAAACTTTCTAATCCCTAGCTATTGCTACAAGAAAACACACTTCTAAAATAACTTACTTATAGAGCAAGGCAGAATGCTGTGAGTTGGATAGTCAATGCAAAATGCTTAATAATCTCTGGTTCTCACTGTTTAAATTGAAACTGCAGTTCTGATAAAACATTACATCATCTTTTTCACTTTTCTGGTGTTCCCAGGCTGACAGAAATTGCATTTACATTCATTTACACTTAGAGCAATAAAGGACATTCCGCATGTAAATTCTGGTCATTAACTTTAGCTTACTCCAGACTCATCGACTCCAAATTCTAACTTCAAAGGAACAGACATAAAGTCATTTTAATTTCAAAGGACCAACAAGAAATGCTTGACTTAGCTTTCTTTACAGCAGATGGCAATGTTGCCACATTGTTTTAAGTTCAACATTCATATTTACAAATGATAGAATTATGTACCAAATTCTGTTTGACTAGCCAGGCAGCCTTCACCCATCTCTACCAGACATCACACCTTGCTATAACTAGAAGAACAGAAGTGAATAAAAAGAGAAAGCCATCAGGAGATAGTTTAATTAAGAACTGACTTTCATTTTTTCTTTTCATGTTAAGAATCAACAAGCTGTTATTTTCCTTAAATCTTTAGTTGTATGTGTACATCTAAGCAATAAAGTTTTTTTGTTCTCCCTTATTTTGTGTATTAGGATAAAAAGCAGAAAACTGGATTATTTGGTTAAGTGTAAATTCAGAAACTATATTCAAAAAGAATGTCTGGTCCTCAGACTCATGCTTTGTGAAAAATTGAGGAGAATGTGAATACACATAATGGCCTGTAACTCAAATACCCTTCTACAAAAGGTTAAGGCTGGCAGCAAAACTGTCTTCCAGGTTAAGAATTTAAGAGAAGGGCTAGCTACTGGTTCAAAGTGTTGACTGTTCTAAAATCTTAATTTCAGGGCCATGGAGGAGTCAACTTTTTGACAGTTTAACATGCAATATTCCCTTAAGAAATTGTCTAGGATCCAGTGGCAAGCAGACAGGAATAGCTGAAAGATTAACCTTCATTGAAACACACCCTGAGTCACAATTTAGCAGTTTGCACAGGTTATGCAGATTCAGTGGGTGCTCTTAGTTGTGTGACTGGTCCTACCTTTTGTTTTAGAACCAAAGAGATATTTTTTTTCCATTTAGATAAATACTTCATAGCAACAGGTTTTCTTGCCTTCTTAAATGCATATAGCATGTTCCCACAATAAAGGTGTCTAAAAGGAATCAAACACCTATCTCCCAAAGGGTTACATATAGAGTTTGAAGATTTGAGTGTATCAGCGATCCTTTGATCTGTGTAAACAATTACACCCCGTAAGGCAATTTCTGGTGATTGCTCTTGGTCATTTGTATTAGAATGGAATAAAACATTTCAGAAAATCTTCCATTGCCTTGAGAAGGACCTTGAAAATAAGAGGAACTAGGCAAGCAGCCTACAGAAACATCCTTGTACAGGGAATTGAAAAAAAATCTGTCTTCTAGACCTCTTTGCAAAGTGTCCTGCATTAGAACAGTTTTAGTTGTCTGTTGTGCTTGGAGGTAAGCAGATCTGTTTAAGAGATTCCTCCCTGTTGTACTGTTTGCAAGGACACCAACTCATTAGAGTTTGTTCTGGATCTTCTCAGTCAATTTGCCACAGAACAGTCTGTACTCTATAGAGATATATATTGCGTGGAAGAAATGATGGTGTTGAATGGCTAATTCTGAGACTGTCATAGCCAGCCTGCACAGGAAGGTGTGTGTGTGTGTGGGCGGGGGGGAGGGGGGTTAAGATCTTGTCCCCATTGTTTGTTTATGTGCCACTTCTCAGTGGTGTTCTCTGCCACTACTTATAATGTGCCTGGTCTCCAAAACTTGAGCTTTGATGGTATTGATAAGAGCTACCGACCCTTTGAGATTCATGTGTTTGTGTCTGTGTTATGGTTCCCATATTCAGTGTACTTTGATACTTTGTGAGATTGGTCCCAAGGGTAGGGTTAAAGCATCTGTGGACACTCTCTGACAAGGGCTCAAAGGGGAGAAAGGGGCTTTCACATTGGATAGAATTTGCGTCGATCTCCAAAGCAATTACTTCTTTACAAAGTGAAGAATAGGAATTGTTTAAGTGAGTGGGTCCGTTCTGATTTGAGGTACCACTCAGTCTTTCTTATGTGAAATCGTGCATGAGAAATCATCAGGATGGATGAAACAATGAAACCCAGGGGTCAAAAATGTTCTTGCTGAAGTCATTTTCTGTTTCAGCAGATTTAGGAAGTAAAGACGACAGGCACGTACTTATTCTGGTGGAAGAAAGGCAATAATTAAAGAAGTGTCCAGGAGACATCCCAGAAATTTCACTCTGTGTCCGGGTAGCAGGGTTTATGTTTTGAGATACAGAGTGAAAAAAGAAAGTGAAGAGGGTACTTGGTAAACTCAAAGGCTGTAAACACTTCCTGACTGGATTAAGCTAAGATCAGACAATTGTTCTGATAAGGAGAAATGTGTATGTCTTGAGGTCTACAGTAGATTATTACTGGAGCGAGGAGTTTGATAAAAGCTCTTAGAGTGGTAGAGCATCCCAAAGGGAAAGAAGTAAACTGATAATGTAATTCATAGGCATAGAATATTTTTAAAGCTAGAATGACCAATAGTGCTTGAGGAGGAGAAAGAAGAAAAATAGGGTTTGAAGTGTTAAGATTTTGTATTTTGGAATATTCATCAAGATGTTTAGTCTGGAGAAGTCTCGAATGGATCTCCAGGTGGCATCTTTTCTGAATACTAAAAAAAGTCTTGAATAAAAACCTTTTTTCTCATTGAGGTACAGGATCTGTTTCTATTATATATGAAAGAATGAGGTGTTGATGGTCTTTGGGAATTTGTAGCATTCAAGAAAAAGTAAGACAGGATTCTTAATGAATTTGTAAACATTTTCTAAGATATCTGGTACTGAAGAGTCTATTGGGATAGATTTCCAAACTAAACAGAAAACTTTCCATCATTTTTCTGAGGTAGGCCAGGGTGGGTGAAATGGGAACTTAGCTAATATAGTCAAAAAGTGTTTATTTTTAAATTAGATCCCTGTGATCCAATGGGCCTACTTTTGGGTTCTTCTTGCCATTTCTTTTTAAGATAAAGGTTTCCAGAACTTAGTTGACTTGATATAAATGTCTTACAAAAAATGGTCTTGGATTAATTGCACAATTCCTTTGAAACTTTGGGACCAGAGAGAAATAATTACTTAACTCCTTGCAAAAGCTTTCCTCTTTCATGTAGCTTTCTGCACACTTCTACAGAAGAATTTCCAGTCAACAAGTATTTGTCGAAGGGATCATTGAACAGTTATGCTTTAACGTGTTCTGAAAAGATTGTGACCTTAGTCAGGCACCTCTTCTGATAATTGTGCCAGTGGCAGCTGCAGCATCCACTGCATCATAAACACTTTCAGTGCTGTGATTAGCTATTTGTATTGCAGAATTAAGCTTGCCCAAAATATTAGCTTTAACCTTGGCATTATAAATGAGATCAATGGTTTCTACCACATTGTCTGACATGGCAAAAAGAATTGTGTCATGTGAATTTAATAGTTAATTGCTCTGAAAGATAATGTGTCTGAGGTATAGACCTTTTTGCCATATTTACCTAAAGTTCTACTGTCTTAATCATTAGGAGTTGAACTGGAGGTAGGAAAAGTCCTACTTCCTTTGTCTGAATCAAGTAAAATGACCACTGGATCAGCAATGGGATTTTTATAAAGATATTTACGAGAGTCAGGAACTCTATAAAATCTATTTAGCTATTTCAGGGCTGGGGGATGGGAATCGGGGGATAAGGAAACAGACAGAAATATAACTTCTAATACTCCTAAAACTGGAGAGATAGCAACAGGTTTAGGAGTACCCATGTTAAAGACTTTATAATATCTTTTCTGGACGTCATAGACCTCTTTATCCTCCCATCTGACATTGTCCTTTATTTTGGCTATCATATCCCCATAGGAAATTTCTGCTGTATCTGACTCAGTTCTTGAGGAAGAAGAGGTCTCTGAGATATAGTGTAGACCTCCTTGGTCTGAGTCAGAAAGGTCTTTCTCATTAAAGGAAAAAAGAAAAAGGGTTGACCAGACTAATAAGTCTGAAGGGCTTTGAAAAGACTGTCTGCAAAGTTATACCAGTCATCTTTATTGGATTGTTGACTTAAGTTTTGATTGGAAAGTATAGGTGAGTAAGGAAAATCCTTTGTTTTGTTTTTTGAGTATGCTTATGGGGAGCACCCATATTTATGATCCTAGGGGTGGAAAAGGAAGGTCTGACTTCAGTTAGAAAGCCCTGAGTGCCTTAATGAACAAGGATCTGATGAATTTCCCTTGAGCCGCTGTTATAACTAACCTTAGTTCTACTTTCCTTGTTAGATCTGCCATATGACTGGTCTTGTCAGACATGCTAGATTTCTTAATCATACAGGACTTTATAGGGAAATCATTACAGGGTAAAGGAGAAGCAGATGGATGGTCGATGGGCTGGTAAAGTGCCTTAGTGGAGTCAACCATTTCAGACTGACAAAGAGAAGTGGATGCTGGTTACTATCTAGCACATCTCCGATAGTTTTTCATTTCTTTTGCAACTGTAGGGGGGATGTCAGAAGATGAAAAGGATGTGCTACATCTGGAGAAATTTTCCTCAAGATAAGTCTTAAGGAAATTTAGTCTACTTTATATAATTTTAGGGTAAACACCTAGCAAATAGGACAGGATTTTATGCTGTATTCACCCCCAACACAGAATAAACTTCTCAAGTGTTGAATCCTTGTAAGGAATCTGATGCCCATACCTACCCTATCTCTGGCAGTCTATCAAAGCTCAAATCTCCTCCTCCTGTCTGTCTATGGGTGTGATGGTCCAATCTTCTGACATTACAGGGACTGACTTTCAGACCCACAGAGAGGACATTTTCAATTTATCTAGTGCCACACTAAGAGAAGGATCTCTGAGAAGACTGCTTCTTACTCTGAATTTTCAGCTGCTGGGTTTTCTTTCTTCCTTCCGCTTTTTCCTGTCAGTGCTTGTATAATGTATTCTGTTGCACTGACTGCTTTTATGGATTAGAAAAGTTGTATATGCTTCTGATTTTATTTTGACAAGCACAGTAAGACCTATGCTGTTGATTAAAACCTTTGTTTGGAAGTTTTATATGAAAACTTGCTGCTATTGCAGTTTTATTTCCTCGGGGTCATGATTATTTGATATGATTGAGCAGGATTACAGCATTTAAATGACTTTTTTTTCATTTAAAATCATGATTTTGGTGCCATTTTGTATGCTAAACATTTCTGACAGGAATTTTTCATCGGTTTATGATTTATGTGTTCTCTAAAACTTTTTAGGCTGGATACATTAATTTTGACTGAAACTAGCCTTTTTCTATAAAATTGGGTGACATTTATGCATATATTTTATGCCTGGAACTATTACTCAAGCTGTCATTTTCTTTAAAGCAGTCTTTAGAATAGTAACACCTGCAGAAATAGACTTCAGATTATTTTTGGCACCATTTTGTATGTTTAACATTTCTGATGGGAAATTTTTATCAGTTAATGATTTATTTTTTGTCTAATACTGTTTTAGACTGTTTTGATTGTTTGGTGCTGAAATTAGCCTTTACTTGTTAAAACTGGTGACATTTTGTGACATGTATTTTCTGCTTTGAACTGTGTTATTGGAAAAAAATCATGTTTTCTCAGTGCAGTTTTCAGAATAGTATCCCTACAGAAACAGTCTTTAGATTGCTATTTAGGGGGAGAATAATGGGATTTGGCCATCCATTTACTGGACTGACTGCACAGCTAGTATTTAGGTTCATAGGTTCATAGGTTGGTACTGGGCTATCTGCCCGAAGGCATATATTAGCCCAGCCATGTTGTGCGGTATTCACTGCCCCTTTAGTAGTTCCCTAGACCCTTGTACTAGCAGCTAGTATCCTTGGCCCCTATTTAGTAGTGCTGTTGGTGTGATCCCCGGTGTGAACTTTCTGTTACCCATCCACTCATCGAGGTTCCTCTTGAAGAGTGATAGTGAGGGGCTCTGTCTTATGTAGATCAGGACCCTGTTCCATAGTAAGGGGAGTCTCTGCGAAGGGAATCTATCCCTCCAGCATGTTCTATTCATTGTTGTGTTGAGGTTTATATCCCTAGAGCGTGTAACTCGAGTAGATTTGGTTTTGCTAAAATGGAGCATGTTCAACAATTCTGGGTTGGACATGGCTCTATACGTTAGACATAGATCGCCTCTGAGAAAGTGGTATGCAACAGAGAACAGTCTTAGCTTTTTCAATCGTGCTGCATAGGGCAACTGTTTGAGGCCAGTAATCCTCTTGGTTAGGTACCTCTGTGGTCTCTCCAGCTGCTGGAGATGTCTAGCCAGGTACATTCCAATTGGGGCATTGTACTCAATAATGGGTCTGATGAGGTAAGAGTAGAGGGGCACCATTACATCCTTAGATCTTGATGCGAACCCTTTTGTGATCAGATGGGTCACATAGAAGGATTTTCTAACCACTTTGGCAACATGGTTATCAAAGGAAAGCTGACTATCTACTTGGGTCCCTAGATCCCTTATTTCTTCTTCAGATTTCAGGGGATTACCTCCTATGTTGTAGTTTGCGGGTACTCTGTTTTTTCCAAAGGGGATTACTATGCATTTTTTTGCATTTAGCTTGAGACCATGGCTTTGACACCATGCATCAGTCTCATTTAGGCCCTTCTGGAGGATCTCCATGTTGGCCGGAGACTCTATTATAGCACCCAGTTTGCAGTCGTCCGCAAACTTAGTCAGCCACAGCCCTTCCGTGCTTGCCTGTACTTCTGAGAAATATATGCCAAACAGGAGGGGCCCCAGGACAGAGCCCTGAGGCACACCACTCATTACAGGTCTGGATTCGGACATAGATCCCGCTACTCTTACTTTATGGAATCTGTCTGAGAGCCAGTTTGTGATCCATCTTGTGACGTAAGGGTTTATGCCCAGGCTGGTGAGCTTATCAATAATACCTGAATGGGGAATGGTGTCAAATGCTTTAGCAAGGTCAAGGTAAGCCATGTGTACCTCCTTTCCCTTATCTATAGCCTGAGTAACTGTCTCAAAGAAATCCACCAGGTTCAAGAGGCATGATCTGCCCTTGACGAAGCCGAACTGTGTGGGGTCCAGCGACTGGAGGTTCCCAATCTCTCCATTTATGAGTTCCATAATGATTTGCTCCATAGCCTTACAGATTAGACTGGTCAGGCTTATTGGTCGGTAGTTCCCAGGGTCAGTTGTGGCCCCACCCTTGTGTAGTGGGACCACCGTTGCTGTGCGCCATTCTATGGGCACATATCCTGTGGAGAGGCTGAGACTAAACAGGGTATTAAGATGTGGGGTTAATTCCTTTTGGAGCTCGCGTATGACACAGCCTGCGACACCATCTGGTCCCATGGAGGCAGTGTTTTTAGCTTTAGATAGAGCCTTGTTAACCAACATATCAGTAATAATTGGACTTACACAATCCCCTGGAATGGTAATAGGCCCTGTAGGTGGTGGGGGAAGCGCAAAATTTGCACTGAACCTGTCAGCCAAGATGTTGGCAATGTCAGAAGGGTCAGTGTATTTTGTTCCATTTTGTACTAGCTCAGAACAGACCTGAGCGTTGCCATTTAGGTTTTTGACATAGCCATAGAAGGCCTTATGGTTATCCTTGGCATCCTTGGCAACTTTCTTTTCAAAATTAGCTTTAGTTGACTTGATGAGGGCCCTCAATTTCTTACTAATGCTGATCAGGGATGATTTTTCTACTTGAGATCTGGCCTTTTTTTGTATAAGTCTCCTCCTTTTATTGTAAAGTTTGCTTATGGCCAGGGTCCACCAGACTGGTTTCTTCTTGCTTGAGGAAGGAGTCTTGGTTTTATTTGGGATAGCACAGTCCATGCAATCCTGAAGATGCATATAGAGTGCCTTGGTGTAGGATTCTGCATCCTGGATATCATTATCCTTCTTATTTGGTATTAGGTTAGATACTTTCTTGTCCCCTAATTTAATGGATTAAGATACAGTGCCCCCCACACACCATCTAACCCTTGTACACCTAAAAAATATAGAAATAAGTCAACTCAGCCTACTGCTTGTGACTCCACAGTAGCCTTAATCAGGCTATTGGACCACTCAACTTCTTTCTCTGCAGGTCCCCTAGAGTGGTGTTAGTACCACAAATGGGCATGACAAGGGGGTCAGAAACATCTTCCATGGCTGTGTCAGTGCCTGGTGCAGGCATGGGAAAACCAAACTCTTTAGGTGCAGGAGAAGTCAGGGGTGCAGAATCTGTTGCAAGTGTTGATATGACCTCCCCTGGGGATTCATCCTCTAGTGTAATGCATGCAGATAATAGACAGTAGACCCACCAATTCACAATGAAACAGTCTCGGACTGGGTTTTCACCTGAGATGGTGGCTATGGCTAGAACCATTTTTCTGGCATTTGATTACTGGGTGCAAATGCAGGTTATGAGTAATACTGGAGCACACACCCCAGTTAAATCACTCAAGGATCCCAATTTTGAAAGAGATTTGTAATCTGAAGTTTCAGAAGTGTCAGAGTCTGATCAGTCAGTAGAAGGATTTCTGGCCACCTTTAACACCTGCTGCACATCCTGATGAAACAAGTGCCTAATGGAACCAAGACTGAATCATCCAGGCTGTTAGTTGTTGCTGCTCCAAACTGGGCTGCACCAGACACTCAAGAGACTGCGTGGGAAATAAATTTATTTATAAATTTATTTGGCAGTATGCTGGCAATATCCATTGGATCATTGTAAATAGAACCGTAGTGAATATGCTTGAAGTTGTGTTGGGAGTTATTTCTTCTTAGTTATCTATCTATTTATTTATTTTTATATAACTAAAGAAGGAATATCCTGCTCTCTCTCAAGAATGTGCAATTCAGTATTCTGCAATACCCATAAAAATGTGCAACTCTGTATCCTGCAGTACCCTTAAAAATGTGCAACCTGGTATCTTGCAGTACCCCTAAATCTTTTTTTTGCAATGCCAGTTTATGCTTACACCATCTTGTATAACTTTTCATTATGACCTTACCTTTGTTAATATTGCTTTTGCCTTCAAAGGTTCACTCTTTTCCTTGGATTTTGTTTCCAAGCTTCACCGCTGTGCAGTTTGTTTAAACTGACTTTTTGCTGCTGTCTTTTCCGTGGATTTTGTTTCCAAGCTTCACCGCTGTGCAGTTTGTTTAAACTGACTTTTTGCTGCTGTCTTTTCCGTGGATTTTGTTTCCAAGCTTCACCGCTGTGCAGTTTGTTTAAACTGACTTTTTGCTGCTGTCTTTTCCGTGGATTTTGTTTCCAAGCTTCACCGCTGTGCAGTTTGTTTAAACTGACTTTTTGCTGCTGTATTTTCTACCCTTGTCGGGTGTCATCATTACTTTCTTCTCCCCTTTTGTGTAACCAGCCTGGACATATTCATGTGCAGAAGACAATTTCATTATTTATTTAATTACATTTGTTTACTGGGAAATTCCGACTGGACACAGGTCCTTTTTCAGCAGAGGCCTGGGAAGAAAAGCTCCACAGAACAATAAATGAGCAGCAGAGTACAAGAACAATTGAATATAAGTACAATACAATAGCTAATAATACATACTGCAGCACACATTAGATATACATACAATATGAGACTTAGTAATGAAAAGGTATACCAGTATCTAGCTACAGATTAAGAATAAAGGTAGGATGTATATACAAACAGTACTAAGTTCAAACAGGTACTGTTTTAAACTCATAAACCTATATGTTATATACAAATACTGCAACTTCATCTACATCCGGCTCACATAATAACATTAAAAAAGGACCATTCTGTTAAGCCTCCTTTCCTCAGTTCAGATTTTCATGCATTGCATTCAGAACTCATTTTATTATGCCTTGTGCCTTTAAAAAAAACCAATTTCCATACAGCAAATGTCATTCATAATATAGTGTCTACAGTTTTTTTAATCTATTTGTCTATGTTTTATTTATTAATTTGTCAACAAGGGACATCCACTAGGCACAAGCCTCTTCTCAAGGTGCACAGGGATCAGTGCTTGGTCAAGTGAATTGCTTAGAGTCATGCAGTAGGCAAATGGAGGCTAAGAGAATCAAACCCAGAACTATATGATGAAGCTTACTAGCATCTGATAGTCTTAATACTTTGCACTAAACTGCTGTAAAGTATAATGGCAATTTGTTAATTACCACATTTTAACTGAAATCCTATTTGCTAAGACAACTATAACTGTAATGCAAATATATGTGCAGTCTTTAAAATAAGAAAGTCATTAGGAATTAGTGAAGAAGTTAAAAAACTTCCTACCCTTCCTGTTTATACTTCCACTGGCTTGCTTGCGCTCATACATTCAAGAAGAGCATATGAGATAACATTACTCTGAATTACATTCCTTATGAAAAGATCAGTCAAATAAATGGTTTGATGGCTTGATAGCAAAAGTTCATAGAGCAGGTGACAAGCAAACAGAAACTTTCAGCTCAGACCTCGGGGAAGCATAACTGTGAGTAAACAAAGTAGATTCAGTTACATCTTAATGTCATTGCCCAATTGTCTAACCAGAATGTTTTTCAAGATACCCTCCTGGGACAAATTTTCAAACCTTGTCATTCATTTACTAACCTTTATTGTGGTACTGCAGCACATCTTGTTAAATTCTACTCAGATGGTGACCACAGTAGCATTCTTAGTGACTGTTCAAAAAAGTTATTAGCTGCAGATGAGACATTCCTACTTTCAGCACATATTGTTTGGACGTCTGTGGTTACACCGTTAGGTAATCAACATTAATCTCCATTTCAGAAGAAATTGTTTCCTCTGCCAGTAAGATGAAGCAGACAGGCCAGAATCAATGATGCAGCTAAATATGCTTAGTGTGCTCACAAAAATATTTTTTTCTGAGCATCTTTCAAACACGTTATGTCATACATCTCAAAGATCACATAATGTTTAGAACTGTTTAAATGAGAGTCTAATGTATAAAGCTATGCAAAGCATGCTTAGCTGAGAAGAACAGACCTGTAAAAATAAGCGTTTCATGATTATGAATGAGAGAAACTGAAAATAATTTTTGTGAACTGTAAAGAGACAACATTTTGAGAGCAGAGTAAATTTTTAAAAGGGTGGAGGACGGCGCGGGCAACTGTATGAGGCTTGAGGGCATGAAAAAAAACAAAAAAATACAAGAGAAACTGCACCCCCCCCCCCCAATCTACAGAAATTTATTTGACTTTTACATCATAAATTACTATAGTGTCTGTTTGTGTCACTGGGTTTCCTTAGTACTTTTTGAGAGTCTAGTAGAAATTGAATCGGGTCCTGCTTTCTTTTCCACTTTCAAACTTCAGAGTTAGGGTGGGATTAACTGAGAATGAAAGATAATCAGTGCATGATTTAGGTGAAGTGATTAAAAGTTCTGTCAAGTGAACAAGGAGACTGCACCACGCACACAGATTGCCCTGCCTTATTCAGTACAAACAGTTGACTATTAGATTGACAATTAGGGTACGTACATTTTTTCAGGGATTCATCTAACTACTGAATGACAGGTAAGGCAGGGACAGGGATTCATCAGGACTGATGGGCAGGAGGGGAGGAGTTATGGAGTTAATTATTTTCATACAGAGGCTGGTCTGAATTATGCGATGATACATTTTTCAGAAATGTTGCTAGAATGCTTAGTGAATTTATGGAAACAATAACCTAATGCACTGGTATATCAATACTATGACACCTGAAGTCTGTAGCATAATTCATAAAAGTATGCAATAATAAAACTACCAAACTGCAAAGTTATGAGATCACAGCTCAGCACTGTAACATCACCTGGCATACTCTGCTAACGATAGATTCCATTCATCAAGCCCCATCTGTGCTGCCCTCTGAGCCTTCAGTTCAGATACTCTGAGTAAATGTTCTAGCACTTCAGCATGTTCCCGTTAACCTTGTGACAGTCAGATATTATTAGTTTGAATCTGTCTGAGCCTGTATGATCAGTAAGGCAGCATAGTCTGCTGTGAGACTATCTCTGTGAATCCCAGTGCCCTGTACCGCATATGTCAGTGCCCTTTCACTCAGAATCTAATGATGCCCAGGGGTAACAAAATGGAATTCAGCAAAGAGAATGAGATTTGTAGCAACATCACAAGAGTCTAAATGAAACAATCCTAAGCATGGCAAAGCTCTGCTTATAAGGGAGACATCCAGCTCTGTAATTACCTGGGTCAGTGTACTCTAAGCTAATGCAAGTGACTCCATGTCCAAATTCCTGGAAGATGAAATTGTAATTCAAGTTATTTTACTACTGCAGAAATTTGGGACATACTTTATTAAATTTTGAAATACCTAGGGGCATCACAAGAGCTTCTGCACTGCCTGAAAATTATTAGAAAAATGGCATCAGAGCTGTCTGAAGTCTGTAGAGTTTAGGATGAAAAGGATTTATGCCTGAGGCCTGTTTGTTGATTTTCTGTGCTGACTAAATAGCAAGCCTCGAGTGTGGCTGTAATTATTTTGTGATGATCCTGCCTCTTTAGAAATCAGTACTGAACTATCTGTGAAGTTCTATAAGAGCACCAAATCATTTCTTTTTCTTGAGCAGTACCTATGTCTTACTTGCCTCCATTTCTGTATAAATGCAAGCTTTGGTACACAACATTACAGAAGAGCACTACATTAACACACTGAACATACATAGATAAATATACAGACTATGTTCACTACACACATGCATGCACACAGGCACACACATACACACTGGCACACATGTATATGTGCAATACACATTGTTACACAAGAGTACTCCATTAATACAGCGAACATACATACTCAGATAAATATACCCACACTATACACATTACATACACGCATGCACCCAGGCACACAGACACACACATACACACTGGCACATATATATATCTGTGTGAAATGCACATTGTTACAGAAGAGCATTAGATTAATACACTCACTATGTACGCTTCACACATGCATGCACACATGCACATGCACACAAGCACACACCCACACACCCACACACGTGTATGCGATACACATTGTTATAGAAGAGCACTAGATTAATACACTCATTATGCACACTACACACAGGCATTCACACACATGCAGACATACATACTCACACACGTTATGCAATACGCATTGTTATTGAAGAGCACTACATTGATACATTTAGCATGCATTGTCATATAAACATACACTATGCAAACTACACACATGCATGCACACAAGCAGGTACACACACTCTCAGGATTTCAGTCTTTTTGCCATTATTAAAATTTAATAAGCACTTCACTGACTATATGCAGCCCTAATTATTTAGACTTGGCACGGCATTTCTTTTTTTTTTTTTTGCATATTTGAGAAAGTAGACAGAAGAGTTTATAACTTGTACTATAAAGACCTTGAAGTCTTAATTATCTAGAGACTAAATATAGTTTGAATTAAAATATTTTACATATTCCCTTTGGTTATTTACATCTTGTAACTCTACATACTGTATAAAATGCTGTGTGTATTTGTGAATGTATGCTAATGTGTGTGTGTGTGTGTGTGTGTGTGTGTGTGTGTGTGTGTGTGTGTGTGTGTGATATCTTGACTAAGAGTATGACATGAGTATGACAGGATAAGCTGCAACAGTGGACAGATTCCCATATTATACTATAAATACTTTTGAAACTGATTGGCATTTTTTACTTTAGCATTGCTGTGGGGGCACTGTTCTGAAAAATGTTCAGTTCATAGCATAAAACTCAACTAGAAACAATGGAGGAAATGAGCAACTGTTTGCAGTTCTGATAAAACTTGTTATCCCAGTTATTCCCAGCTGGAATAGTAACACATAGAAGAACAGCAACATGTGTATGGTTCTTAAATCTTTTGTCTGGCCAGGACTTGTACATTTTCTGCCTTTTAAGTAGCCAATTATCTGCACTCACTGCCACAGACAGTTGTAAAGTTTCAAATAAGGACTTCCCTAACCAGGATTGCAAATGCATATCTTTATCTTCCTTTAGCTGCTAAAACTAGACATTTGAAACACCTTGCTTTGAAGCCCAAGAGGTTAATGTTACTGGACAGAAAATGCAGTTTTTATAATTTCAGCATATTGTATGTTCATCATATTGATCAATGCTGCAGTAACCTTAGTTATATGGTTTAGATCCTGCATAGGATATAACAGATGGCTAGCTTCCAAAGCTTCAGGGCACCCTCCACACAACCACACTGTCAGGCAGCTTGATATGAGCTGCCTAAATGAGTTTTTCCATCTCTTTCAACTTTCTGGTTTAAAATCCCACGTTTGCGCATGTTTCCCACCTTTCATGTAACTAGTCTAGTCCAGATACAGATTTTCTGTATCCAGGACTGTATGTAAGCTTCCGATCCCCCCCCAAGCCTTTCTGTGTTGGAGGGAAGCCTTCTAGCTTATCAGTTGGAGTGGTAAGCACTAGGTAGCCTATCTACCACAAGAGGAGTGGTTTCTGGCCCAGAAATTTAAGTTTATTGGCCGTTTGGGCAGTTTTTCCATCTCTTTCAACTTTCTGGTTTAAAAGCCAACATTTGCGCTTGTTTCCCACCTTTCCTATAACTAGTCTAGTCCAGATACAGATTTGCCATATCCAGGATTCTTTGTCAGCTTCTGAGCGGTGCCAAAAGTCTGCTCTTCAATTTTTCCCTTAGATCTGCTAGTTCTCTCCTCTCCTGCACTTTTACTAGCTTATTAGTCTAGCACTTTACCAGACTTCTTGTAGCAATTATTGTAGCACACAAAAGTGCTACCAGCACTAAATGTTCTACAAGGAAACAGCTCCAGTACTTATTATAAATGCCCACCCCTTCAGGCATGTCTAAAGGTCAGTTCCCTGTGCTTTCTCCTATTAACCTGGTGAACTTGGGCATCCAGAGGCAATGTAGCAACTGTCTCATGTACACCGACAACCCTCTCCTCTTACCTCCCAACACTCAAGACTTGCAAGAGATGCACTTATATAGCAAAATTAGAAGCCACGCACTCTCCAGCCAAGACCGGAATAGCTGGTGAAGAGGAGAAGGTCAACACTTGCACCACACCACATGGAACACATAACCCTCCAGAACACACACCAGCACTGCCTTCTCATAAAAACACAAACCACACACCCACCTTCATGGAAGCTCTCAATAAAAATCTACCCAAACAGCAGAGACCTCCAAGGCAGAAATGCACTCTACCACCACAACACAGCACTTATCATGAGACACATAACACTCCTAAACAGTGTGCCACTCGACCAAAGCCCCTAAGGCAAAACAGCATGCCCAGCACACTAGTCATAGGTGAATCGATAGTGAGGCAAACTGATGTCCCACTCACTAGGTTGAATAAGGAGAAAGTAACAGTCAGTTGCTTGTCTGGTGCCAGGATCTGCCGCATAACGCACGCACTCAGGTCCCTCAACAACAGGTACAAATATCCCTCTGTCATTGTTTATGTGGCTGTGAATGACCTGAGACATACCTCCCTGGACTATATGAAAAGAGGCATGGAGGAGCTCTCGGATTATGTAGCACAGGCAGGTATGACTCTAACCCTGAGCCATATCCTACCATCACCCAGAATGATACCACAATACAAGCAGAAAATGATTGACTTCAACAGATGGCTAAGTTTCTGGTGTCATTCTAAGGGGATACAGTATCTGTCTGCCTGGGATGACATGACTGACAGACTTCAATGCTTTGCCAGAGATGGCCTGCGTCTGTCACCCCTGGTCTTCCAGCCACTGGCCAAGGCTCTTGCCACCCCTATAGTCCCTTTTTTAGGTGGTGTTCCAAAGACCAAATTACCACTGTAACAGCTACAAACAAATGCAGTCTGAGGGTCATGCTGCTCAATGCTAGAAGTCTAAATGTCAAAATGCACTCGCTTGAAGTACTCCTTAAAATGGAGAACATCGATATTGTGCTGTAACAGAGACCTAGTTTAAGGCAGCAGAAAGCACCCGTGCACTACCAGGCTATAACTCAGTCCACATCTTTCGGCTCCAGAACTTGGACCAAAGCTCCAAAGGCGGTGTTGTTTCCATATTCATAAAGGATGCACACACCTCCAGACTGGTAGCCCAACATAATGCATCAGAGATACTTCAGGTGCAGCTAACACTGGGTAAGACAGCGATTTAGGTCATAGCCTGCTATAGGTCTCCAACCATGTCCCAAGACTCACACTCCACGTTCCTAAGTAACCTGGAGAATATTAGGGTCCAACCCAACACTCTCATACTGGGCAACTTTAACTACCCCTCCATTAACTGGGAAAACTACTCATGTACCAATACACTTGCCAAAGTTTCCTGGAATTAATTAATTCCAATGCCTTGGACCACCTCGTTCTTACTCTTACTAGAGGTAGCAACATCCTTGACCTGGTCATCACTAACATGGACGACCATTGCTCTACACCAATAGTCAACTCATCCCTGGTTAGATCTGACCACATACTAATCACCTTGGAAATCCACATCCCTCCCACCCACCCCAGCCCCCACCACAAAGGTAACCACCATGAAAAACTTCTCCAAAGCTAACTTTGGACTCCTAAAAACAGAGGTGGCTAACTTCACGGCACCCATGCAAATGGAGAATAGTTGCATGACCGCTGAATCATACACCAATGCACTGTACGAACACATAAACAAATGCATGGATCTCGCCATACCCAATAGAACCAAGATGCTCTCCTCCAAAAAAAGGAATCCAATCTGATGGTCTCCTGCCATAAACAAACTCTACAACAGAAGGAGGAAACTGATGCAGAATAAGTTGAAGTCCCAAGACTGGAAAAACTCCCTTATCAGCCTCAACAAAAAGTTGAGATCCCTCATCTAATCCTGTAAAGCTAGCTATGAAAACAGAATTGCAGCAGATAGTAAAGACAACCACAAGGCCTTCTATAGTTATGTAAAGAATCTCCACAGCAATACCCAGATTTGCTCTGAACTACTGCACAATGGTACCTCCTATACTGAGCCAACAGATAGGGCAAGAATACAGCTTCTATGGGACCTGATAATATCCCTGGCTTTCAACAAGAACTACAACATGAACTGGCACCTCACCTGTGTGTTCTGTTCAATCACAGCCTCACCTCAGGCTTTGTCCCTACTGAATGGCACACTGCTACAGCCATCCCTCTCCACAAAGGAGGAGTGACTACAGTCCATGGGAACTATCGCCCCATTAGCCTGACAAGTCTGGTATGCAAAGCTATGGAACGCATCATCATGGACCTAATAAACAAGGATATAGGGAATCTCCAAACTCTGGATCCCACACAGTTTGGTTTTGTGAAGGGTAAATCATGCCAGCTTAACCTGGTAGACTTCTTTGAGTCAGTCACCAGAGCTGTGGATGAAGGCAAGGTGGTTCATACAGCCTACCTTGATCTGGCCAAGGCCTTTGATGCCATTCCCCACTCAGGAATCACAGAAAAACTCACTAAGCTAGGCATCAACCCCTATATCACTAGGTGGGTGGCAAACTTGCTCATAGATAGATCCCACAGTGTGAAAGTAGCTGACTCCAAGTCAGACTGCCGACCAGTCACGAGTGGAGTCCCACAGGGTTCGGTCCTGGGTCCTCTACTGTTTGGTACCTACTTCTCTGAAGTCCACGCCAACATGAAGGGACTCTGGCTGACAAAGTTCACAGACAATTGCAAGTTGGGAGCTATTATTAACTCCCCAAGTGATGTTGACATCCTACAGAAAGGCCTCACTGAGACCAACGATTGGAGTCAGAACCATGGCCTTAAGCTCAATGCCAAAAAATGTGTCATCATCCCCTTTGAGAAAAAAACAGTTCCCATGAATTACCACATTGATGGTAGTCCACTGAATGCAGAAGGTGTTATAAGAGATCCACATTGTCACTGTGTCAGAAGTCCTTTTATGTGGCACATCTCATTACTAAGGGTTTTGCATCCAGAAAGAAAAAGGTCATTGTCTCCTTCTACTCTTCCCTCATTATGCCAATCATTGAGTACAATGCCCCATTTGGCATGTACCTCACTATATATCTGCAACAACTGGAGAGGCTGCAAAAGTACCTAACTAAGAGGATCCTAGGCCTTAAACACTTGTCCTATATGGACAGACTAAAAAAACTCCAACTATTCTCTGTCTCATATTGCCTACTTAGAGGCGATCTCTGCTTGACTTACAAAGCCATGTCTGACCCAGCTCTGTTATAAATGCTACATCTAAAGAAATCCCATTCCCTCTGCACCACACGCTCCAGAGACCTCAACCTCATTACCACAATCAACAGAACATGCTGGGGGGACAGGTTCATAACCCAGAGACTGCCCATGCTATGGAATAGACTTTTCATACATGTCAAACAGAGCACCTCACCGACCTTCTTCAAAAGAAACCTTGATGAGTGGATGGGGAATAGAAAATTCAGGGATCACTCAAGTGGCTCTACTCAACAGAGGCACTAGGAACTAAGGTCGGGTGGCACGATGCCAGGGTAATCCTATGGGCTAGGCTTGTAAAGGCTCCAGGGCCATTAGCCTAGTACACACCTATGAACCTATGACAAGGTTAGGTGAGAAGTCCTTTACAGTTTTACTGCCACAGAAGTGTCCACTACTCTGCGTCTTTCAAGGATTGACAGTCGGTTTGTGCTTTTCTTTGCTGGGCGGATAAGTTCCCTTTGGGGAAAAACTTCTAGTTTCTTAATGCTGTTGATGTTTTATTACTTTTCTCTTCAGGAAAGATATAGCTTGTGGTGTTGTGTTTTAAAGGACTGTCTTGAGACTAACATACTTTTAAATGGAATGCTGTTTTTTTCTGCCAGATTAAAAGTAGTGCAAAGTATCTGAAAACATGTTTTCTGTGGAGAAATTGTATTTGTTTTTCTTTCGTTAGGCTGGCATAGTGCTTTAAATTGCTTTCTACTGTATTTTTTCCATTTTGTGGACTAGTAGTGTTTACTTTCAATTGCTGCCTGACTTCCCTGGGAAAAAGGTACCATTTTTGGATTGACCACGGAACAGACTACTGGTCCCATGGTTGGTCCATCTTTCAGCCACAAAAAGAAAAGTTTAAATAACCAGCCTTTGCCACCACAGCAGGCTAACAATCTTCTTAAGCTGCAGGTGGGTGGCTCTGCTGTTGACATTTGTTGCACCTCATAATGCTCATTTTTTACCCTGGATACATCTGGTGTAGCACATATAGCCACTATGAACCGGGGGTTATTCACATCCTCTGGGGCTGTTGGGGTACCCTCAGTGGGCAAGGGAGAAACACTCTTGTCATTTCTGAGAAAGGGAGCAGGGAAGGTTTCCCTGTTCTGTGAGAATGCTGTGCCCATCCCTGGAGATGCAGCTGGTACCATTAGTAACACAGTTGGCTCCATTTTTCCTATCAAAAATAAACAGAAAACCAAGCATGTATCTACCCAACCTCACCCTTCTTTCAATAAGATTAGTTTACTTGGTCAGGCTCAGGGTTTAATTCAGGCCGTTGGTCTTTCTTGTAAAGTAATTTCTGGTAAAAGAAAGAGGGATTCCTCTTTTCCTGAAGTGAATCAAGATTCTGAATCTAAACTGGAAGATACAGGGATTAATACATTTTTTTTCTCAGATTTTTGATTCAAATTCAGTTTATGATTCTCCCTTGTGGGGTTTTCTCTTTCTTTGAGACTGTTGCTAGGACGTGTCAGTGTTTTCAGTGGTAGAACATTGAAGTTCCTCAGTCTCAGAAAATACTATAAGTTGTTTCAGAAGGATTTTACAGAACCTGCACCCGTTCCTCCTGTTCTGTCTGCTTTAGCGAATGTGCATGTGTTTGTTATTGCCCAAAACTTTCCTGATAGTCAGCCAGCTATCCCTAAAAGGGCATATATGATGTATAAAGTTCCTTTTTCTTTTTAAATTGTTATACACGATTCCAAAACCTGACCCAGCAAATATAATCTTAGTTGATGCCACAGCTGCTAAGCACTTATTTAATTCAAATTGTACTCTTTCTGATAAGGATGGGACAATCCTTGATATGTATAGGAAAAAAGTGTATACTTCTGCAACTTAGATTTTCCGGATTATGAATTGTGAGGCACATATGTTTAAGTTTGTACTGACAAACTGTGAAAGCAGGAAGGGTGTTTTATCCACAATTTCTTATTGTAGGAAAATATGCTTTAAATAACTTAGTTTCTTCTATTGCACAGGTCACTACTCATTGTTTGCAGTGTCTGTATGACTCTGTTGATACTTCTTCTGGGAATGTGGCCACCCGGTACTGTTTTGAGGAGATATGCATGGCTGCATTCTCAGAACCTCTCAGATGATCTTAAAAATGAGATATTCAACTCTCCCTTGGACAGAGATTTAGTGTTTGGCTTCTCTGCTGTAGAAGTGATCAAAAAATGTGATGAAAGGAGCAAAATGTTTCAGGGAATCTCTTAAGAGTTTTCAGCCCTCATTTTCCAAATTGTCCAAGGGATTTTCTTTCTCCTCATCTAATTTTGGAAAAAAAAATAGAATAAATAGTCTCAACAAAATTCAGGTAAACAGACATTTAAGAAGAAGTGACAATGATGTTCCACAAAGAAGTCTCAAGCCAGCCAAAACCAAGGACACTCCAACAACTCTGAATGACTATTTCAAGAGACTCTGTGGACCCTCCCACTTTAGCCCCAACAACTATTCTTTATCACATGCTGTCTCATGGAGTGATAGAACTAGTACCTCCTGCCCAGGTGAAGAAGGGTTTTATTCAAGGATGTTCACAGTGCCAAAAATAGAAAATGCTTGAAGACCAGTTCTGGATATTATTTTCCTAAACCTGTTAATGATAGTGCCCACATTCAAAATGATGTCCCTTCACAACCTGTCACCTCTTCTTCCTCTTTCAGGTTTCCTGGTAACACTTGACTTAAAAGATTCTTATTATTACATCCCTATTCAACCAGACTTCAGATGTTTCTTAAGGATTTTTGTGTCTGGATCACACTATCATTTTTTGGCCTTACCCTTTGGATTATCCACTGCACCAAGAGTATTCACAAAGAGTCTAGTTCCAGTTACAGCTCATTGCAGGCTACAGGGTATCCACATTTTTATGTATTTAGACATCTTGTTTATCTTTGTAGGGTCTTTTTCAATAACAGGAATCTATCTCTCTTGCGTGACAGCTCTCTTACACAAGCTAGGATTCCAAGAGAGCATTCAAAAGTCTTCCTTGACTCCTTCACACAGGATTGTGTTCCTGGGATATCAACTAGACACCTAAGTTCAATAAGCCTTTATTCCACAGGAAAAAAATAGATCTTTATTTAGATCTTGTTCTAATGTCTTCCACTCAGACTTTGGATTTTGGGTCTCATGGCAACTATGACTCTCTTGATACCCTTGGCAAGACTCCACATGAGAAATATAGAGGTGTAACTGAAATTGCTTTGGTCCTGGCCTCAACACCCTTTGTCTTTTCAAATCAGAGTGCTAGTATTTGTCAGAAGGGAAATCTTTTGGTGAAGACAACAGATATCTTTAAATCCAGGTCTCCCCTTTTCTCTCCCTAACAGATATCCTTAAATCCAAGACTCCCCTTCTCTCTCCCTGCTCCAAAGCAGTCAGTTACCACAGATGCTTCAGACTTTGCTTAGGAAGTAGTTTCAGGAGGGATAAAAATGCAGGAGGTGAGGGACACCAAGGACAGGTGCAAGCACATAAATATCAAAGAGTTGCTTGCCCTGATCAACACACTCAAGTCTCTGAACCATCTTTGGTATCCAGAACCTCTTCAAGTGGTTACAGATAATACCACAATGACATTTTATAGCAACAAGCAAGGGGAACCAGGTCATCCCTCCCTTTGCAGACTAAACATGTTAGCTTGGGATATTGCTTCACAGCACAATCTCACTTTACAGACATCCTATATTCCATACAGCAAAACAGTGTGGTAGACAATCTCAGTAGGACCAGTGCAGAAACTCACAAATGGAAACTAGATCAGGTGGGCTTCCAAGCTTTGATCCATCTGGGGGGGGGGGTCCTCAAGCAGAACTCTTTGCCTGCTCTCTGAACAATTAACTAGCAAGATTCTGTTCCAGGGCTCCATGCAAGAAGGCTTGGAAGACAGATGCACTTTCTTTCCCTTTGACAGTAATGTTCCTGTTTGCTTTTCCACCCACTCAACTAATACCCAAGGTATTTCTGAAGATTCATAAGTAATGTCCCAAAATCACTGTGGTGGCTGCCTTCTGGCTGAAGCAACTGTGGTCCCCCTTCTTTTTGAAATGGTTGGGGCAATTACTACAACCTTCCTCAAAGGCTAATATACTCACACAGGAGCAGGGGAATTTGATGCACCCCGATATCAATCATCTTCAATTGACTACCTGAATGAAAGGGTCTTAATTCCTTTTAGGCATCTGTTTACTGATGAGGTGTACCAGGTACTAATGAAATAATGGCTTCTAGTAGAAAATTATATATTAACAAATGGACAAGATTTTCTAGTTAGTGCCAGCAACATAACTGACATCCATTCAGGGCTAAATATTCTCTAGTTTTACACTATTTGTGTGAGTTATTATACTATGGCCTTTCTTATTCTTCTATAAAGGTTCATTTATCCACAATTTAAGTATGTCCATGCATGGATCCTCCTCTTTCAATGCAATCTCAAATAATTTTTGAAAGAGATTTTACATAAGGGCCTCAAAAATGATGGCCTCTCCATAGGATCTTAGTTTTGTGTTAGATAAACTAACACTTACTCCATTTGAACCAGCTAATAGGTTCATAGGTTCATAGGTAGGTACTAGGCTATCGGCCCTGGGGCCTATACAAGCCCAGCCAAAAAGGTACCCTGGCTTTTGCCACACAAGAAAATTATTTTCCTGTGCCACTGTCGAGCAGAGCCACAGAAGTGATCCCCAGGGTGATTTTCCTATTTCCCATCCAATCATCAAGATTTTTCTTGAAGAGTGCTAATGAGGAGCTTTGTTTGATATAGATAGGTAGTTTATTCCAGAGTATGGGAAGACTCTCGGACAGGAATCTATCCCTCCGGCATGTTCTGTTTATTGTGGTGACAAGGTTTAGGTCCCTAGAGCATGTAGCTCAGAGGGATTGGGATTTCTTTAAGTGTAGCATGTCCAACAGCTCTGGGTTTGACATAGCTTTGTATGTTAGGCAGAGATCACCTCTGAGTAGGCGATATGCAACGGAGTAAAGCTGGAGTTTTTTGAGACGGTTTGTGTAGGGCATCTATTTGAGGCCGGTAATCCTCTTTGTGAGGTATTTCTGCAGCCTTTCCAGTTGTAGATGTCTTGTGAGGTACATACCAAAAGGGGCATTGTACTCTATAATGGGTCTAATGAGTAATGAGTAGAGGGGAACAATGACCTCTTTTTTTCTGGATGAGAAACCTTTTGTGATGAGGTGTGCCACATAGAAGGATTTCCTGACTAATGTGGCGATGTGATTAACAAAGGAGAGACTACTGTCCACCTGTGTCCCAAGGTCTCTTATCACACTTTCAGTGTTAAGTATACTACCGCCTATGTGGTAGTTCATGGGTACAGAGTTTTTTTTCCAAAGGGGATGACAATGCACTTTTTGGCATTGAGCTTGAGGCCATGGCTTTGACACCAGGCATCTGTCTCAGTGAGGCCCTTTTGTAGGATGTCCACATCGTTAGGAGTTTCGATTATGGCTCCTAGTTTGCAGTTATCTGCAAACTTCATTAGCCAAAGACCTTCTGTGTTAGCCTGTACTTCAGAGAAGTAGATACCAAACAGGAGAGGACCCAGGACTGAACCCTGTGGTACTCCACTTGTCACTGGTCTGAAGTTGGATTTGGAGTCTGCTACTTTCACAGTGTGGGTTCTGTCAGTGAGCTAGTTGGCAACCCATCTTGTGACATAGGGATTTATACCTAGTTTAGTGAGTTTATCTATAATTCCAGAGTGGGGGACGGTGTTGAAAGCCTTGGCAAGATCTAGATAGGCTGTGTGAACCACCTTACCTTTGTCTACGGCTTTGGTGACTGCTTCAAAGAAGTCTATCAGGTTTAGGAGACATGATCTGCCTTTTACAAACCCAAACTGGGTGGGATCCAGAGTTTGGAGATTACCAATGTCTTTGTTTATAAGTTCCATGATGATACATTCCATGGCCTTGCAGACCAGGCTCTTCAGGCTACTGGGGTGGTAGTTCCCGGGGTCCATGGTTGCTCCCCCTTGTGGAGTGGGATAACCGTCACTGTGCACCATTCAGCAGGCACAAAGCCTGAATTGAGGCTATGATTGAACATAGTACTTAGCTGGAGTGCCAGTTTGTTCTGTATTTCATGTAGAACACAGCCTGGGATGTTGTCTGGTCCCATGGATGCTGTGCTCTTGGCTTTGGAGAGTGTGGTTTTTACCTGTGCAGCCATGATTACAGGAACTTTGCATTCTTCCAGTATAGAGATGGGCTCTTTAGGGGGTGAGAGGGGGGTAAAGTTAGCACTGAACCTCTCTGCCAGGATGTTGGCAATATCAGTTGGGTCTGTATATTTAATGCCATTGTGCTGTAACTCAGAGCAGATCTGAGTGTTGCCATTGAGATTCTTGACATAGCTATAGAATGCTTTGTGGTTGTCTTTAGAATCAGTGGTGATTTTGTTTTCATAACTAGCTATGGAGGATTTTATCAGGGATTGCAGCTTCTTACTGAGGCTGACCAGGGAGCTCCTCCACTCATGGGATTTTACTCTCTTTTGCAACAGTTTCTTCCTTCTGTTGTACAGTTTGTTTATGGTAGGGGACCACCACATTTGTTTCCTTTTTTTTTGGAGGATAGCGTCTTGGTTCTGTTTGGGACAGCATGATCCATGCACTCATGAAAGTGCTTATAAAGTGCAATTGTGTAGGATTCAGTAGTCGTAACTGTAATGTCCATCTGCATGGGTGTCATGAAGTTCACCACTTCTGTCTTAAGAAGCATGACGTTGGCTTTGGAGAAATGGTTTCCTTAATGGGGGTGGGGGCAGAATGTGGATATCTAGGGTAATTATCTTATGGTCAGATCGGACCAATGACGCATTGACTTCAGGTGTGGAACACCGGTCACTCATGTTGGTAATGACTAGATCTAGGATATTGTTGCCCCTGGTGGAGGTGTGGATAAGCTGATCCAGGGCATTGGAGTTTATGAATTCCAGAAAGTGTTGAGTGAAGGAGTTGGTATATGAGTAGTAAATCTGGCTGACTTGAAGGTCTTAACATGGAAAACAGTTTTACTTGTTGCTCTAACCACTGCAAGAAGGATATCTGATTTTGCCAGATCTTATGGTTAGTTAATCCTGTCTCATTTTTTAGAGGCCCAAGGTTTCTTTGAGAACTACTCCTTTTTATGCCCAAAGTGGTATCCAAGATTACTTTAAGCTAAACTATCCCTCTCCCTGTTTTCTTTCTTAAACCTAAACATGAGGGTGAAAGGATACTCCATATCTTGGATGCTCGTAGACAACTCAGGTGCTATCTTGAAAGAACTAAATCTTTCATATCTTTGGATAAATTGTTCATTTCTTGTGTAGGTAAAAAGAAGGGACAACCTGTATCAAAACAGATTTTTTCCAGATGATTGTCTAAGGCTATTACCTTTTGTTATACCACCATAACAAAACGTTCCTGGCAGGATTAAGTCCCACTCTATCAGGGTCTTGGCTTCAAGTATGGCTTTTTTGAATGGGCTGGATTCTAGAAGTATTCTAGAAGCTGCTATTTGGTCCTCTGTACAAATGCTTACAAAGCACTATAAGCTTGATTCCTTCTGTAGATCCAGATCAAGTTATACTAGAACCATTGTCTAGGGGGTCCTGGATTTTTCTCCTTCCATCTCAGAAATGTAGTTAGCTAAGGTAATCTAATCATATAGCTAAGGCTACCGCAGTAGTGATCAATATGATGAACACAATATAGTTGTATAAGTTGAACTTACCATAATGGTGGATGTTTGAACAATCTTTGCTGCAGTAGCCGCTTCCTCCCTCCTTCCCCCGTGTTTTTTGGTGTGTTGTTTATGCCAGGGTGTGGACATTTACTTTTTGTTGTTCCTAGCATTGTCTTTACAGGGCTCAACCTCCCTCTGTCTGTACTGGCAGGAAAGCTCTGAAGGAATTCCACCCAAATTTGTCTTTTAGTCATCTCAGCTTATGCTGCCAGACAGCTTGGGCACGTGGAAGGTGCCTTGAAGGTTTAGAAGCTGGAGAGCTGCTATACCCCTGGCAGGATATAACTCATAGCTAAGACTACTGCAGCAGTGATCATTCAAACATCTATTGTTATGCTAAGTTCTACTTACACAACTGTAATTTTCCTTGTCTCAACATGGCTACATTTACTCAGTGCAGTTACTTCTGGATTCTTTTCATATCAATAATAAAGTGTAGAGTTCTGGAACAGTAGCAGCTGACTGCTTTGTGTTTTTCAAAATACTCAACAACTGCTTGGAAATGGCATGCATAATATAGTCTTGGTTAACTCATTACGCCTCCAGGTGCTTGTGCAGTTATTTTCTACTAACACCTCTAGGTGTCAAATATTGCCTGTTCATATTTGCCTTAATAACTCCAAAACCATGTTAAATACAAAGTATTAAAATATTTCATCCTAAAGCTTACAGAATGGCAAACACAATTGTATGGATATCTGACTTGTATCTAGTGCAGGTAAAGAGATATTAATTGTTGCATGTATATTTATTTATATTGTCATAATTTTCATGTTTTTCTAAATATCTTAATGACCAAGTTACACAAACAGAACTGCTTCACCCCACAAGAAAGCATTAAACTGAATAAAATTCTGATAACAGTAGAGATATTATAAGCTGTTTACAAAATATTACAAACTTAATAGTTACTGTGTTTACTGACTTATAGAATCCTGCTTAAGACATAAAATCTAAATAAAATTACCACCAAAAATAGTTACTTTGTGCTGAAGAGTTTGAAATTTACACTTTTTAGTAACCTTTGTGGTTCCAGAGATATGAACTTTTGTTTGAAATGTGAGAACATAATTTTATTCTATCAAAAACTTAGGCTCTGTCCATTGGCAGTTACAGTGCAAACTTCAAGAACTCCATTGATGGGAATAAATTAAGAGATGGACTGTTACACAAAGAGATCAAAATATGCAAAGATAAAACTTTGGGTAATGTGGGAGGCAATTCGCTCACATCTGCCAACTAGGGCCTTCACTCCCTGTAACTACATACTTAATATAGCCTCCTTCAAGGTCACACCACATAATGTAAGTTATGGAGTTTCAGCAAACTTAACTGCATGCTAAATAAACATGCAGTTATAATATTTTTCAGAATGAGATTTTTGTGATAGCTTGACTTTGCATCTGGATATAACTATGGTCTTTCATTTTACCTTTCAAATGTAGAATAAATTCTGTCATCTTATAGGTTCAGAGGTTCTTAGTAAGCTTATGGCCAAGGATGCCATCAAAACTCAACCATAATACTGAATCCTGCTGTGAGATTAATAATGCCTTTACCTAAATATATTATCCACACATATCCCAGCTGTAATATTGTAATCACCCAACCAATCTTCAAGGCTGGTTTTAAAGTTTGCCATAGAAGTAATTTGCTTTATGGGTAAGAGGAGTCCTGTTCCAGAAATGAGGGACACTTTGGGTTAGGTAAATGTTTTGATAGCTGATACTATTACTGTGATGGTAGAGACAGGGCCAGATCCAACACAAGGTGACTGTAGCAGCTGTCTACGGCCTGGTGATGGCTTGGAAGGGGGCCCCATAAATGTAATATATATATATATATATATATATATATATATATATATATATATATATATATATATACATATATATATATATATATATATATATATATATATATATATATATATATATTTAGGAAGCAACCATCTGACTTTGACTCTTACAATCTTGCCAGTTTATAAAGGACTGCTCTGTTTTTTTTATTTTTTGTTTGTTTTTTTTGTTTGTTTTGCTTTGTTTTTTTTAAATATGGTGTGAAAAGCTTCAAAAATTCTTTCATTTGCTCAAATGTATAGCCAAGGTCTCCTATACCTTCGTATTCCAAGTGTGCACTTCCTGGATCTTCCAAGCATTGCATTTCTGGACAGTTTAAGACAATGTGTGAAACAAAGAGAGACACTAACTTTCTTTCTCTACCTGAAGACCTCATTAAGAACTCATAACACTTCTCAGAGTTCAGAAATTCAAATTACTTATGATAGGAATTGCAGATATCAATTATGTCAGCCATCAGTTTCACAATTATCAGTCAAAAATGCTTCACGTTATTTTGCAAGACATGAACATTATACATTGTTGGATTTTTTTAAATTCGCTATTTACTCGTTTTTTATGTTTGCTTTTTTTTTCTATAATCAAACTTGCAAAATGGTGTTGTGGTAGGTACTGGGCAATGGTGTGCATACAACTACAAAGCATTAGGAGTGATAAAGAAACTGTACCTCTTGAGGGGAACTGCATCTCATTTTCCATTGTGTTTTACTACTTCATCATTACCTCTTCTCAATGTGAAATGCTCCACCTGCAAGATGTAGTTAATAACTAGTTTTTCTAATGTATAAGAAATTACTACTGATGCATTTAGCATAGAAATGCAGTACCTTATACATTAATTTAGGTAGTGACACATTGTGGGTCGAGTCTTTCATGATGCCTTGTCAGAGGGTTTCAGCTCTGAGAAAAAATCAGGTGGCTGTCCTTATTAACAAAATAAAATGCAAAAACAATACACTTTTACCTCAAAAACTGTATAATTTAGTTTTGTACATGGTAAAGATGCTATATCAAACTCCAATGGTTTGTTAGTTAACACTTGCTCCAGAACAAGTTTTCTCACTTCAATGTTAGATGATGCAAATTGGCATGATAGGGTATTTAATACATTCTGACCATATTTCTGGCTAATCGTATTGGTTATTTATGTCTTACAGAGGGCATCATAGTCTGCAGCATGGTTGCATTTTGTAAGATTTATTTGAATTGCACAGTAAGCTGATCAGAAGTGTACATAGAATTGTTTTCATTGTATTTTATTTTTATTATTTATGACTGCATTGAAGATGAATGCTAGGAACTCGGCTATGGAACAGTTAAACAGCACAGTAATACAAGTAGATTGTTATGCATGTAAGACTTACAGTACTCAACAGCATTATATATTACATAATTGCATCTTTCAGGTAACAACATAAACACAAGTATAAGACTTGTTGGACCACAGCAGCTTGATTCCCATGAACTCTGCCCATTCCATTCAGTGTAATGGCGTGCTATTATTTGCAGGGGGCAAGCCCCTCTGCACCCACATGTGGCAGGCAAGTCCCTCCATTCCTTAGACTTATTGAGGAGACAAGTCCTTTGACACCACTGCAAAGCCTGCAAGTCCCTCCACACTTCTAACTTGTAGATGTTCATTTCATGGTCACACAGCACTGGGGAATGGAGACACAGGAGTGCACAGCAATTTTGGGCAAATCATCTGCTTTATTCTTGCAAGAAAGCAAGTGTTCTCTTTTTCTGTTGTGCTTTGAGAAAACATATTGTTACTAAGTACATAGTATTCAATGTGCCATTTTCTCATCACTTACTTCAGCCAGACCATGCAGATATGCACTTCAGTGACTCCAGACTGCCATGATATTGTTGCACCATTACAGAAAAGTAGGTGCATGTTGTGTCTGAAAGCAAAGGTATGCCTGCTGCTGTCTACCATGTATACTACCTTAGGATCATGTGATGCATATGGAAGGTGTCCTGAATGCTATTTCCTCGCTTACTCTTGGAGAAAGTCACAATATCATAACTAATGTTCTGAATACCACCATCATGAATCATAGAGATGATCCTTTGATGAGGAGCTTCACACATCTGTGGTCAGCCACACCCGGTATGTCCTTTTTCAAGTAAGAAGAAACATCCCCAGTGGTGGATGATGATGTTGTTCACGTCTGAGCACAATATAAAATGGCAAAAGGAATTAAGCAGCCTGTGTCCTGCACAGACTGAACACATCACTAGTGCAAGGATATACAGCATAAGATAGAAGTCTATTTGAGTCACAAAAACTGTCAGCTCAATCTTTTTAGTTGACTCAGGGGGCACTAAGTGTCACTGTTCACTGAATCACAACAGGTAGAGGGATGGACAAAGTTTTAATGTGGTCAGATGGTCATATATATCAGGGTAGTCACTATTTGCATCACAGAAGCAGTCTGTCTATACCACATGGTGGTATTGCAGTGGTACAAGTCACATTCACATCAGCTGTGTTAAAGCCAACCATGCATACCCACAGCAGGTTGCTACAGCAAACCATGTATGACCAGTATGACATACCAAATAGTCTTGCCTGTCATGAAAAGAGAAGAACAACTGCACAGCTCTGAATGATTAGATATGGCTCAGCTACATGCAGAACTGCAAACCTAACACTGTTTCCCCATAGGCAACAGCCTTTTGATGCTGGCAAACAGGCAAATAATATGCAGACACATACACACAGAATATGCACAAAAAGGAATATATACACACACACACACACACACACACACACACACACACACACACACACACACACACACACACACACACACACAAACAGACAGCTGTGAAAACATTGCAAGACTCTGCAAAGGTTGCATCACTGCAAGGAAAACACAGACATGTATGGTGTCCTTATATATACTAGCTCATGTTTAGTGTGCTGCTGGCAGCAGATTTCTTTCTAATGCCAATCACTGTGGCTACAATCAGGCATCATCTCTAGCAGTTATCAGTGCATGCATATGCTGTAGTCATGCTGTTGGATATGCAGTCTTGGGCTGATGCAGGCACACATTCTGCTTGGGCTCATGGTAACCTACAAATTACTGATGGGTTTTGTGTAGTTTCTTTGTATACTACGGACTATGTACTTGGTTCTGTGTAACTGTGTGAGTTATATTCTGTATATGTGCTGATATGCTGCAGGCCTGATACTGGTCATTATATTAGTCCTGTCTGATGTTCTGTTGTGAAAGTATCCATATTAGACAGCTTGCACGAAGCTGTAGCTTACTCATGGCAATGAATCATACTTGGATATTATTTTTCTTTAAGCATAATGCCACTGGGCACATTTCTGGATGTTGAAAGAAACCAGAACACTTAGTGAAAAAATACAAATTATTGCTTGAAGGGCATGCAGGCTCCACAAAGAAAGTATCCCTATTTACAAATTAACTGGGGAGTGAAGCTTTGTGTGGCACCACTTATAACTTCTGTACTACCCATAATTATATTTTCAGTACAAATGGCTCACATTCGTGTAACAGCATACCTCTCAACCTCTTAGAGCAAGAAATCGCGACAAAGCCATAAATAAAAGTGGGACAAAGACCCACAAATAAGGACAATTTTTTAATACTGCTCATACAAACTTAGAAAGTTGCTAGAATAACATGTTTTGTATTAGCATGAATTTTTTGAAGGATATGAAGTCTGAAAGTTATGTGTCTGTCATTATTTTCAAACATCAATCTTTAACAATTTGCCACTAATTTGCCAGAAAACCTCAGTTTTATGAAAAACGGACCAAAAATACGAGGCCACAATCTGGACATTCTCCACAAATCTGTACAATTGAGAGGTATGTATAGCAGACATGTATGTTTCACCAGTTTATGGGTTAACAATATATTGTAGATGAGTCCAGACATCTGAAAAAATCATCCATGCATATAATGCAAATATTTTAAAACAGTTTGTTAAGAATTTTCAATTGGCTTTACATTTATCACATTTTTTTCTGAAAGCATGATTCATCATAAACGTTTTCCAAAATTAAGATCCAGGTTGCCATATCATCCTCACTGAGGACATTGATTACCAGTGTAATACTCTATATATATTAGTAAGTAATCAAATAAACTAAAAAAACCTTACATTTATAACTCAAAATATATCCATAATAACATATTGTATGTGTAATGCATATCTAAAACATATTGCCATAGCCGAATTAAATGAACAGTTCTGACTCATGAATGTGTTAGCCTCAATATGGAGGCTTAGCAGTCCATCTCTTAGCCTTATTTTCCTATTTCTCACTTAATCCAGTGAAGATTCACCTTTGAATGCAGCATCTTTTTTTTCTTTTAGAGCTTCTAGTCCTAGAGGATAACTTAGTAACAAATAAAAACATCACATGGCAAAAGCTCAAATGCAAACCACAGCTGTCACAGTGTAAAACCTTAAACCTCTTTTAAATGAGGATCATGGGAAAATATAATCATGACCGCTTAAGGACATTCAAGTGTTTCAAATGCATGGTTTCTGAATGCCCTTAACTGTTTATCCTTTATAAATCTTTATTAAGGCAAACCAAACCCCACTCTCTGTAGGCATGATGTGTTTTATCCAATTTTGCATCTTCTCTCTTCTTGCTAAAGTTTTATTGCTGCAAGTAACATCCTCTAGACTCCATTGTATCTCTGCTCTTTAACCTTCAAATTTTAGAGGTACCACCAGCAATTTATAATTGCATTTTTATTTGGATATTCATCAGAATATATTTTAGATATCAGCAGATTAATATACAATGACAAGTCTTGTGTGTTTGGACAAATGAAAGAAAATGTGCTAAGAAGTGATAGGAAAGAGCCAACATATTCATCAACATCTTGCCTATAGAGTCTTAATAGAGCCAGGCTTTCTGGCCAGTGTACAGAAAGAGCTTGGTCTGATACATCAAGTATTTCTTATGCCACTTGACTTAGTGATATGCAATAAATCTATCTGTATTAGGTCTGAGAATACCTTGTGTGCCATGCACAGGTCATTTCTTAACAGTCTATAGGGTACCAAGTGTAGTGACAGGGCTTTGAGTCAGTCCACTTCAGTAAGGTATATCTGTGAGCATGGCAGTTGTTGTATGTATCTAATCATCTCCCCAGGCTTTTGTCTCCATAATAATGGGTGAGTTAGGATGTATGTAGTCATCTCTAAAAGCCCTGCTGGAAAACCTGTAAAATCCTGGAAAATTGAGAAAATGTTACAGGTTTCTTTTCCAAATGAAAAAAAAAATACACAAACAGTTAAGTTAATTGCTTACTACAGTTTTTTTAAACACCTTTATTGAATTATCATTTGTGACATAGGCAAATTTACATTTATACACAAGTAATCAAACTATATTAACAAATTATTATTAGCAAACATTATACATCACATATATTGCTATATATCATATAACCTAAGCAAATTACATAAATTATTCAATTCCTGCCCCCTTTTTTAAAACAAGAAACATATTTATTAAACCATCACTTATGACATAAGCAATCATACATTTATATAAATGAAAACAAACTACTCTAACACAATCCTAGTTGCAAGCATTTTACATCAGAAACCATACTGATACACTCCCAGTTGCAGACATTATACATCACTTATAACCTCCACAATCATTTTCAGTTAAAAATTACATAGTTCATTTAAGTCCTGCCTTCTTTTAAACCTCATTCTTCCCCTATATGTATTGTTCCCACAATTCCCATTTTTCCTATGTAGTTTTCTCCTACCCTAAATATCTCATTTCCAGTTGTATTTCTGTTACTATATTCACTACTTCTAATATAGTTGGTTTATATTTTGATTTCTGTTTTCCAGTAATTGCTTTCTTGGCAGCCACCATAATTAGATGCATTGCTTCTTGACTGTGCATATATATGTACTGTAATAAAGTTTGCTGTTTGAAGACTCTGCCTTGGTCACAGTATGATGATGTTAATGCCATATTTGGACTGTAGCATTTGAGTCCTGATTCTACCCATCCCACATCCCCTAAAAGTATGTAACTGTAGAAACAGGAAGGCATCTTCTAAGTTTCAGACTGAGGTACAGAAAAATCCTAAATCCTGCTGACTTATAAATAGAGACACTGCTACTTCAAGACAGTCAGCTACAAGATTTATGGCCCTGCCTGCTAAAGAGTTAATTACAGAAGTTACTTATCTGCCCACTAAATAATCAGTTATTGAAGTTACTGCAATCTCCTTGATGAAACATTCTCATAGAAACAAAGCTCAAGTCGCCGTTAAATATTCTGAAATGTCTGCATTGGACTTAAAAGCCAAATATAGCAATGTAAATCTGTATGTTTTATCTAGAAGCACACATTTTCTAGCATACACGTCAAAGATATATATATATATATATATATATATATATATATATATATATATTTGTTTTTTGAATATCATGTCAGCTTGAATATTTATTTTCTATTCATTGTGCAAGTTCAGCACTATTTTTATATTTATACATAAAGGTGACGTTTTGAATTATTTTTTTTTAATAAAGAGTTTTTTTGTTCAACTTTAAATGTTTAAAGCTGATTATTTAATTACTAGATTAAGGGTTTCTGCATTTTGCTTCTGTCTATTGAAGGTCTGACTTACTTTAATAGTAAGTAGTATTGCCTTGTCATAATTTGTTTTGCTTTATTAGTAGTCTAGCATAAACTGGGAACTGAAGGCATTGGTGCTATAGAGTTACCATTTACAACATTCTGAAAAGTATTGCATGATTGTGTATGCAACATTATTTTGGTTGGGTTTTAGTTACCATTGATAAGGTTGTACTGGAAGGAAGTAGGCTCTGTTAGAGGTGAGTGGAATCCTGGAGAGCCAGTAATTATAAATCTAAACTGTAGCTATACAAAATGCTGCTTATTTGGGTGTGGCAGGCCTTGTCTATTACTTAAGGCAACAGTGCACATTTACTGTACATTAATAAAGCCACTTGCCATTTGCATACTAAATGGTACAATTTCAAAAACCTCAGGGAGTCTTTTAAAACAAGAATCTGTGTAAGTGTAACTTGAGATGTACCCTTTACCTCAGACTTTGTTTCTTGTGGGTTTGTAAATGAAATTCTCTTGAGTCTAGGGGGAGGGGGATATATGTATGAGGAAAACTGTAATAAACTGAGGCAAACTTACCATTCTTTAAAAACATGCATGCGAAGCAATGACAGCTGGTGATCATCAAGCAATGTGGTGCTACAGGGAGTAAGTGAGCAGTTGAGGCTAACTAGAATGTGGTAGCACTACATCAAGACAGAGTCAGCTTTGAACATAGATTCCAGTTTTAAATAAATAATTGCTCATAGATCAGTCATCATGCAAAATACATTTATTGTAGAAGTAGAATAACTCATTAGGCTATCCATGAGGGATAGCTTAAGAACATTAAACAGACCCCAGATGGCACAGTGAGTAGTGATACTGTCTCATAACTAGAGGTTTTCTTGTTTAATTATTGGCTAAGGTGTCATCTGTGTAGAGACTGTGTGCTTGGCGCATTCATGTAGAAATTTTTATACATGCCACATGCGCTCATCCAACATCTCAAAGACGTGGTATTTGAATTGGCATTTTTCAACTTGTCAGTAAGTGTGCATGTAGTGTGCAACTGAGAGTGTGTGCTCTTTGAACAACTGGCACCCTGTTCAAAATATTTGTCAACGCTTTGTATGCACTGGCTGCTGGGATAGGCCCTTTCTTCCTGTAAACAATAAATTGAGTCATCAAAAATGGATAAATGGTTGAATGAATAGGCATAATTATAACATCTCAAAATCCAACACTTTTACTTATTTATTTATTTATTTATTTTATATTTATTTGCTTTGTTTAGCAGGAAAGTCCAACTGAGTATAATGGCCATGTTCATCGAAGGCCTGGGGATGTGTGACTTTCAATCGCAGCAGTTCAGCCTTGAATCTGCAAGCCCATATAACTAAATATACATATAATTTAAGCGTATTTAGTCACATGGAACTGAGTCTGATAAAATAACATTGATAAAAAATGGGTTAGGAAATCACTTGCATTGCTGTAAATCTGTATGCATTCTAGAGTCCCACTGCATGTTTTGCTCTTATCTCTTCAATATTGGAAATGCTTAATATAATCAAGGCTGATTCTTTGAAGAAACACTTGCATAGACTTCCATCGAGTAAGACATTTACAAGTTCTACAGGTCAGTGGGTGGAGGTGCATAGCACATAGTTTAACAAAAAATTTGTAACAGTTATACTGCTGCTTAGAATAAACTATCTGAAAGACCCAGGATGGTAATCAATTATGATACTTAGTTTGTGCTAAGCAAATACTTATATAAGAGACTCATACGTCTCAGCTGTACAGATTTGCACAGTATGTCCAGATTTTGGCCTCATATTGTTGGTCCATTTTTCATAAAATTGTGGTTTTCTGGCAAATTAGTGGCAAATCATTAAAGACTGAAGTTAGAAAATAATGAAAGACATTTTGAGTTTCAGACTTCATATCCTTCAGAAAAATCACGATCATACAAAAACCTGTTATTCTATCAACTTTCTAAGTTTGTAAGAGCAATATTTAAAAGATGTCCCTATTTTTGGGCCTTTCTCCCACTTTTGTTTATGACTTTGTACAGATTGAGATGTATGATAAGAGTAGCTATCGACTCTTAGAGTAATTGCCCATAGAAAAAAATGTTTAGTGAAAGAAGCTTTTTTTTCAACTATGTGATTTGAAAGTGGACAGTGTTAGAAATTGATGGCACTGAATTTGTTAGGTCACTAAAGATTTACTGACTCAAATTTATGCTCTTTCTCTTAGTTTTGAGAAAAGAAGCAGATTGTAATCAACTAATAATAGAAATCATTACAGGTACATATTTCTTTTACTTCATAAAATGCATGCTAATTCGAGTCCTCTTACTCTGTTAACCTTCTAAGACTACAATGATAATATTTAAAAAGTGCCTTTGAAATCGTACCTTAGTCCTTGAATATCCTGTGGCTTTGTTTCAGATTTTGAGGTAAGACAGTGGCAACTTTCTGTTCAGTTATGTCTCAGAAACTAGCTTTACAGGTCACTTTTAAGTTTCAATAACAATGAGTATTTCCTTAATCAGTGAGAAGAAAAAGTAATCTATGACAAAACATAAGAATGGAGAAGAAAGACAAATAAATGAAATGAATGAATCAGAGCTGAGGCCAGCTAATGGGTAGAGAGACAAATATAAAACAATGTTACTGGTTGTGGAGAAATGGGGCGAAAGCAAAAAACAGTGGAATGGTAAACCAGAAATAATGACAGGAATAGTGAGCAGTGATAATCATAGACTAATTTAGAAAAGGAGGAAATAGCAATCGGGTTAGCTACTAACTTGTGCAGAGACTTGTATGGCAATAAACAAGGAAAACATTCAGTACTGGACATTAGAGCACTTCTTATCAACAAAAGCTGATAAGAGAACTACCCAAAACCATTAGCAAATCTCAGTGCTACAGCCGCCCAGTATCCCAAGGACTTTGGTTACTAATTTCTGAAGAAAATATTTTCACCATATACATAGCATAATAATATAACATTCCCACTGCTGAAATACATTAAATGCATTCACTTTTTGAAGAATTTTTACCTGTGACTTTCTGTAATGACAGAAGGCAGAACAAAATGGCTTTTACAAAATAGCATCCCATCCACAGTATACACATGTAACAGATGGTAAAAAATGTTTACTTGAATTTATTTTAACTGTCTTGATGATATTTACTATTATTATTATTACTATATCAAAACTGTCACTGTTTAGTTTTTATAAAACATTTACTTTAAAGTATATGTATTGCACAGTATAAACAATTCATTTTTGAACACGTTTGATATGTCTTTGTTATAATCTCATAAATGCTTTTGCTTTAATAGCTGTTTTACAAATTGTCATAATAACTATGTATATGTAACCATGGAGCTTTTCTCCCGTGGTCTCTGTTGAAATACGTTTTAATTCCCAGTCCAATCTTCCTAGTAAACAAATGTAAATAAATAAATAAATATATTATGTGAAATACCTCAAAATGTGAAGATAAAAAAGGCACCACTAACGTAATTGTAAAAACAAGGACCATGTAAACCAAGATGCAATAATTACCCATACTGCTGTATATTTGTCCATTTTAACTGCACTCTCAAGGACGGAAACATTGCTTTTACTGCCTGCGGTGCTTTTTTAGTATTAGCAGTACTGTACACATATTGCAATAAACTAAATGAGTGCACTAACAGTTCCAATAAGATACATTTTCCCTATAGCTTTCAATGGGGGTTGGGAGGGTGGCCTAATGGTTAAGGTGTTTGCTTACAAACACAAGGTACAGGGTTTGAATCTCACAGGGGATAATTGGCTAGGCTTAAAATGGCTCGCAAGGGCAGTTAGCCTAGTACTAATCTATGAACCTATGAACCTAATGCTTCTCATGCCAGTGCCACTAAATGCAACTATGATTCTGATTGTGAGTGGTTACACAGCTCAGTACTTTAACCAGTATGTACACAAGCACAACACCGTCTGGAAATGAAGCATTTCAAGGTGCTCACTAATCTGGCTACTCAAAACTGTTATTCAATTTACCATCTATAGCATCGAAGAGCCTAACCATACCCACAGCAGCACTACTTTAAGGTAACATTTGCAGAAGGAGGAGGAAGAGGCAGCAGGCAACGCAATATGTCTGTCACTGGGACAAACCACAGACTTGGTAGGCTATTTTAAACACAGTCCAGCAAAATCAGACACATTTTCACTTCTCACTGCAATCATGTACATGCTCAGACCTTGTAACTGCAGCTGTTACAAGCTTCCCAAGTGGCATATCTGATATGAATGATATAGAAAACTGAAGCCAGCAGAAAAATAAAGATAAAAATAATATTCTGATAAAACTGGAGAGGCTACAGCCCAACAGCCAAATATACCAGCAGTCCTGATGAGAAGTAAACAAAGCTGTACCAAATCAAAAAGTATAATAATTGTTTAAAAGATAAAACTAAAAGAAGGTGTATGAAATTTGAATTTTCAGTGAATTATAATATGGAAAGGAAGTGTGTAAAATGACATATTATACCATGATCCCCCCAAAACGTGAACGCTGATTGGCCAGCGTGCCCGTTGTAAATCGAGTTATACTAATGGAAAAAGGTCCGGTCGCCCGGACTTTTTTCCATTAGTATAACTCGTTTTTTTAAAACACTGTCTCGCTATGTTAAATGGGTTTAACATAGCGAGACAGCTTTAAAATAAGCAACGGAGCTCCGTTGCTTATTTTAAAGCTGTCTCGCTATGTTAAACTCATTTAACATAGCGAGACAGTGTTTAAAAACAACGGAGAAAGCAAGATCTCCGTTGCTTTTTTTTAGTGTCTCGCTATGTTAAATGAGTTTAACATAGTGAGACAGTTTTAAAATAAGCAACGGAGATGTCCGTTGCTTATTTTAAAACTGTCTCGCTATGTTAAACTCATTTAACATAGCGAGACATAAAAAGCAACGGAGATCTTGCTTTCTCCGTTGCTTTGCCAACTCTGATGTACTGCGCAGGCGCGCAGTACATCAGAACTGCCGCGGATGCCAGACATCTGCGGAAGGGCAGTAAACAGGCATTATACTATGCCATTATTTAAGAAAAGTAATAGTTTCTTTTCTTAAATAATGTCATGGTATAATAGCAATAACCCACTTCTGGGTGTGGGTAATGCTAAATTTACCCACGGTTGGCTTTGTTTGGTCCCTCGGGCTTTGCCCTCGGGACCAAACCACGCCAACCGTGGGTAAATTTAGCGTTACCCACACCCAGGCGTGGGTTATTGCTATATTCTTACATTTCCTACTGTAAAAATGCACTACAGTTTAAACATGAAAGCAGGTGTGTATAAGTTGATGAGATATTTTACCATAAATTACAACAAGAATATTATTAATGAGAACATAAATATGATTTGTTAATGCTGTCTAAACTAGTACAGTGAATATGAAGAATGTGTAAAACTGATGACTCATCAATTCAAGAAACACTTGTTAAGTCTTAACTGCAATGTAGCCTCTAAACAATGTACAATTGTTATTATAAGAAGTGAGTTACAAATAATATGAATGTGTAACCCTATTTTTCTTTCGGATAGCTCCATAAATATAATTTACTAGTTTAGTATTTGTGAAATTAAAGAAGCATTTAGAAGTATTAATACAATGATACTGCTTTGCCTGTATACAGAACAAGTCAACATTAGATTAGTGTCTTATCTTTAACCTTATATCTGAAAATATGTTGTATTCAGTACTTATGCTATGTCTGTATAATTTGAATTTGCATTTGACTCAGTAAATACGGATAAATCATGAACAATTCTAAAGAAAGCTGGAATTAGCCATAACAAGGGTTGTGTATTCTCCAACAAGAGGCAGGATAAAAGTAATGTCAGATTACCTCTCACAAGAATTTGAGATTATGAGGTTGTATGGCAGGCTTAAATTCTGGTTCCCTTGACGTATGTTAATAATACATTTAACATTGTGAGGAAAATGTGGGAGATGACCATAAAATTAAAGGTACTGCCTGCAGAAGATCTAACAATCCTAGAATCCAGCTATGATACACTCAGAACTTAGATTGCTGCTTAAGCAAACAGATCTCAAAATAATTAATGGGGGAAAA